>NW_013669653.1:83997-88474 GCF_000517525.1 Limulus polyphemus
AGTAAGTGAACTGCAGTCAGAGAGAGACGTATTGTTGTAGTTAACGTTCGTTCGTTATTATAGTTTGTTATAACGCGACTGTTGAGAATAAGTGTATCGGTAAAGTTATATTCGGAAAGAATAAACCAGTTTTATTAAGTAAAGACTTGTGTCGTTAAAGTTTCGTGGGAACGAAGTTATGGAAAGTTAATTAACAAACGGAGACGTAACAGTACCCTTTAACCAATGTAATGATTCCATCTCTATTAAGCTAGAGTCTAAGTCATGCTAAATTCAAACTACGTGTTTCAAGATCTCACAATCTGACAAAGAATCCATTTGCTTCTTGAACAACATCGTGTTAAGATATGTATCTTAAATGATATCTTAAAATACTTTAAACAGAAACATTGTTTATCTCTTAACATGCTTATAAAAAAAACATTACATTATATACAACTTTTTATCTTTTGAAGCACATGTGCTATCCACGTGAATGAGGACCATTCTCATGTCAACAAGGAATGGAAAATACTTTGAGACAATTTTATGTATGTTCGCCATTAGAACAGACCCCTGATTCTATCCAATCATAGCACAGTTCATACTATAGTGATCTCTTCTAAAGGAAAAACACCTGAGGCCACTTTGTTAACACCGTGAATAACCATGAGGAAAGTAGCTACAAAAAAAAACCCTGCAATACTGAAAATTGTTTAGTAGCTAAGGGACTAGATAATCTTGCTTATCACGTTCTTTGACACAACTAAAGACACAGGTTATCTTCAGACGTCTTTAGGGAAACAAATAATAATCCATGTTAATTTCAGTGAATCATTTCTCCGAGGCATATGGAATTGTATAGAACATTGAATTACAATTCCTGAGGGTATTGAGTATCATTAAAAACTTTTTCAATATTTCTACGTCTGGAGAAATATTTTGATTGGCTAAGTCATAGAAACTGAGACCCAAGGACAATGTTGGACAGAACATCTAATCTATGTTACACAGCTCCTAACAAATAATAGGAAATATCTTATATTACGAGATGCGCGTGAATAAATCCATAAAGCTTCTGTGATTAAGCGAGAGTGCACCACTTTAAAATATCTAGTGCGAAGTTTACCAACCTTCACTCAACAAAGCAAATATTCACTTTTTTGACCTGATAGTATGGTTGATAATTCCAAAAAATAGGGCCTACGTGGAAGACATTGGTACCAAGCTGTAAATGGCTGTAATAGGTAACGGTACTTAGTGCACTTGAAAAACCCTCTTTAGGTAAAAAAATTATATAGAAATTAAGTAAATTAATCTTTTTACATTTTTAGCATCCACCGAAATATAAAACTAGTTTTCAGTTTGTCAGATGTAAAGTCACAATCCTGTTGAAATTGTAAATAGAAATTACATTTCTTTGAGAAAATGCCAACTTTCCTTTCGAAAATTTCTGGAAAAAATAATAGTAGCAAAGCTGTGAAATGAAAGAAAAACAGATTGTATAAGAGGGTTCCTATAAGCAGTGGAGATGTATTTTTTTGTCTTCACGAGCCTGGTCGTTAGGGGAATTGACTCGCAATTTTTGGGTTGCGAGTTCGAATCCTATCACAGAACATTTTCGCCCTTTTCAGCTGTGGGGTCGTTATCATGTAACGGTCGATACCACTATTCGTTGGTAAAGAGTAACCTAAGAGTAAATAATTTCTAAATAAGGGACGGCCAGAACAGATAACCATCGAGTAGCTTTGCACAAAATTCAAGAAACAAAGAAATTTTCTTAGCTTCTCAGAAGAATTTTGACAACAGATGAAAAGGGAAAGCGGAAGGATACAGGGTTTTCATACTACGTTTCTTTCTTTCTTTTTTGGTTGGAATAAATAAAAAATGCAGGTCTTGTGCAAGTTCAGAAGTTTTTTACGTTCTTGTTGAGTTACTTGACTGGATTAGTTTTGAAAAACTAGTTAACCTTCCGAATGCCTTTTACTTTTTAGGCAGCAAGGAAAATGGCCATGGTTAATATCAAATTTATAAACATTTTCTTCGTGGTTGCAGTAGGAATTTGAATATTGAAAGAAACTTAACTTCTGCGTGCACATTTGATAATTAAAACCTGATAATTCCGCTTGTTATATAATTACTGTACAATAATTCTATAAAGAGGTTTACGCACTAGCTGTTAATTGTTCAAGGAGTAAAGATAACAAATTATTTTATATCAAATAAATATTCTGATGTTTTTATCTGAAGAATAGGCAACCAGTTGTGAAATATGCCAAACTAACAGTGCACAGAACAAAATTACTGCTTGACTGAACTAGGTACGTCAGATCGGCAAAATTTCCCCAAGTCGCCACATTGATAACGTCGTAAAGAGGGACCCTCGTAACTGACCAAAAACTAAATTCACGGACTGAAGTTATAGTAATCTTTAAACAAGCTTCATCGAGATTCGATGTTATCTTCAATCCTCTCCAACTTCATTTCTGGAATCTCCCCTACCCCACGTCACGACAGTACAAATTGCAACGTTAAACGTCCCTTATCTGACGTCATTTGTGTTTAATGATTGACAAGACACTACTGTATAATTGTGTGAGTGGTTAAAACAGGGAAATTACCGTCCTGTGTTTAGCCCTAATACAAGCCACGGCAATGCTCCTAACTTAGTCTTAAAGCCTAAATATTTTGAATGGACTTGTTTTGTGTATGTGTAAGAGATTTTGTTGCATTTAAGTAACACTTTATCAGACTTACCTATGTTTGGAACGTAATTTCTCACAGAGCGATTTTTCTAAATATATATGTCTTCTTTTAAGATAAACGTTTTTTGAAACTTTACCATGAGTTTACCTTAAAAAGACAATATATACCTAGGCCTATTGACCATAAACGACACAGTGTTCTGTGAATTGTGTGTAAGAGTTGAAAAATAATTTAAATTATTAAGTTCTTATCAGGAAAACACTCATGCTTAAAGGTATAGCAATTTATTAAACGTGTTCAATACATAAAAAGTAGCAATAATTTAAATATAGCAAAAATTGAGCAATGGACGTGGTTACAAAATTTTCTCAACTTAAAAACAATTAAAATTTCTAACTCTGGCAAACCAAAGCTAAAGCTTTATTAGTTCAGAAAGTACTTAAATATATTATATATATTTCGTAGCAGCAAGGCTGTACCGATGTTTGATGGCGCCCTCTGCGACATATAAATTTGGCGCCTCCCTAAAAAAATTCTATTTACTTAAAGAAACGTTACACTTTTGAATAACAATACAGCAGTTTTAAGACTAAGTACGATTAAACATATTATAAACTTAGGTGGCGCCACTAACAAACAAAAAACCGTCGTTATGAAATAAATTAACCTCCCACAAAACCACAAATGTTTGCTAGAAATATTCATTATAAGTGAAAAAGATTTAACGTTAGAACAATGACTCAAGCTGAAAGCTGACTTGGCAAGGGTAAAGTTCCATATGCTTTTCCCAGCCGTTTATTTTGAGCGTACTAAATGTTTCTCTAATATAACGACCATGCTACCAAAAACACTGCATACACAATTAACATACGGCATATTATTTTACTTATAGACGTACAACCATTTTAAACTGTATACAGTATCACTATTTTCGTTCAAACGTATCATCTTATTTCATGTGATTACAAGTTACAGTACATAAATTACAAAGAATATGTACCAGACACAGTTAAACCCTCATCGTTTATTATTACAGAAATATCATAAATGTTCCTTAATTACTTCAATCTCTCTCTCACACACACAACAGCCAGAATCTTAATAACTTATATCATATTGAAAATATTTAGGTTTAAAGTTAGAAGCAACACAACAACGTGACGCGTCTTGTCTATCGTTACCTTTTGTTACAGTTACTTAAGAGTTCAGTAACAAGAAAATACTTACGAAGTATGAATAAACGTGTAAGTTAAGGACAGGAATAATTTTTAAATCAAATAAGGATTTAAAAAAAACAGAAAGAAATTAACATCACAGCGATCAGCATATAGTTTCACATCAAACACAAAAGGCCTGACGTTATCAACACCACCAAGTTACTTGGTTAATTCTCGAAACCATCTGAGTAGTTGTTTCTGAAAGGCCTGACGTTATCAACAATACCAAGTAACTGGGTTAATTCTCGAAACCATAAGTAGTTGTTTCTGAAAGGCCTGACGTTATCAACAATACCAATAACAGGATAAGTTCTCGAAACCATAAGTAGTTGTTTCTGAAAGGCCTGACGTTATCAACAATACCAATAACAGAATAAGTTCTCGAACCCATCTGAGTAGTTGTTTCTGAAAGGCCTGACGTTATCAACAACTCCAAGTAACTGGATAAGTTCTCGAAACCATAAGTAGTTGTTTCTGAAAGGCCTGACGTTATCAACAATACCAAGTAACTGGATAAGTTCTCGAAACCATAAGTAGTTGTTTCTGAAAGGCCTGACGTTATCAACAATACCAAG
>NW_013669653.1:89335-97433 GCF_000517525.1 Limulus polyphemus
ATTGTGTACCGTGTGACTGACAGAATTCCTTATTGTATACCGTGTGACTGACAGAATTCCTTATTGTATACCGTGTGACTGACAGAGTTCCTTATTGTGTACTGTGTGACTGATAGAATTCATTATTTTGTACTGTGTGACTTATACACATTACATACCTGCCTAAAAGATAATTTTACGCTTAGTTTGTTTGTTTTGAATTTCGTGCAAAGCTACACGAGGGCTATCTGGGCTAGCCACCCCAAACTTAGCAGTGAATTACTAAAAGTAATCACCACCAACTCTTGGGCTACTCTTTTACCAACGAACAGTGGGATTGACCGTAACATTATAACGCCCCCACGGCTGAAATGGCATGTTTAGTGTGACGGGGATTCGAACCCGCAGATTGCGAGTCGAGTGTCCTAACCACCTGGCCATACCGGGCCTTTACGTTTAGACTTTATTGTTTAATATGCTAACCAGAAAATTTTCCATCTGTAGAACACATTAAGTGGATCTCATTTTATAGTTTGCCATTTTGTATTCAAGTGATACTCAGAAGATTTTGTGCCAGTGTTAAGAAAACTTTTGCTTGTTTATTATTACAGAAGATATAACTCATTATTACAAAACTACAGTTTCGTAACGCCACTGCTAGAAGTATACTGATTGTCATGATATACAAGACTGTTTAGTGTAGATATTATTGATTTATTTTGTGAGTGAATATTTTATGATTGTGTAGTAACAAGACAATTAGAAGCAATTATTTTTAAGTAAATATTATGACAAGTTTAGTTACTAACTCGGTAAGAGTCGTAAGTTGTGTTTGTAACTCATTGATGTCGAGGATATAGCGAGTAGACGATTAAGTAATAAACATCCAAGATGATAAAAACCCTATAACCAGAGCACTTTCGAAAGGTAAAACTCTCTTCTTCAGGGGCAGCCAGGTCTACCTTTAGAAAGCGATAGGGTTATAGTGTTTTTATCATCTTGTATCAAGACTTCTTGAACCTACATGTTTTTCTGACATCATGAAAGTAATAAACTAAGAAATAGTGTGAGATGAGCGGGAAAAGTAAACAGACAGAGCAGGCGAGAAGTAAAGTTACGAGAAGGAATTCGACCAAAGAAAAGTTAAACGCAAAGTTAATCGTCGGAGGAATGGAAGGCCTAATGGTCGAAAGACTAACGGTCTTGAAAGAGATAAAAATAATTTATTTCGTCAAATAATTCTAAGGTCATTGAACTAGCCTCAGTGGACTTTAACAATAGACAGACGATTCTCGGAAATACAAAGAGAGAAAAGGTAGTAGACGATTTTAAAAGTATAGGATACAACCGTGGTAACTTGACGATAAAAAAAGTGAATCATACTCGGATAGTTTGGCGATAGTAATAGAGAAAAATAGTTCAGCTTGTAAATTGAAATTCTAAGACAATTGAATAGGCCTAAGTTGAATTTTGACAACAAGGGGAAAACTATAGTGTTTATGATATGCCTATGATCTCTATATTGTAAAGAATCTGTTGTACATACGTTTAACTAGTTCCAAATATATATATATATTATTTTGAAAACAAGTGGAGTGAGTGCTGTCCGTTGATTTTTGAATTTATCGCCAACGAGTCACTGACACCTACTGTAGGAGAATCCTCAGGCCAACATATCTATATATATATATATATATATACATGTATTACTAATACTGAAGATGTATGTTTCTTGTCACTGATACCAAAAAAAAACAAAAAAAAAACAATTACAACTAATATGTATTTCTTTAATAACTATCAACCATGCATTTCTTTACTGATTAACAACGTTTATTTAACAATTAACAACCACGCATTTCTTTACTGATTAACAACATGATTTTTTAACAATTATTAACCATACATGCCTTTACTGATTAGCAAGTGTTGCATTGTTAATATATTGTACATTTTTGTTTATATTTTATAATATAACCCCCAAACATCGCCAAAGCAGAACAAAAATAAATATCTTACAATTAAAAAATCAATAATACTGACGTTTCTCAAGCATTTTTACATTTTGTTTATCTGGTAAAATAAACAGCATTTTTAATCAACATTAGTTCAGAAAATTAAAAAAAAGGGCAAAATATATCAAAATAAAAATAAAACTGTTAATACAACAAAATACTTTATGAGCAAAATAAAAGCTTCAGAGCTGGCTTGTGGTGAACTTTGAAAAAAACCTATTAATTGCTCAGATAAAATGAGTATTGGAAATTCAAAGCTTATGTTCAACACCTTGCAAATGTTATTAATATACATAAAGAATCCTTATCCAGTGTTCTGCCCACTCGTTTTCTCTATCATATGGAAGTGAAGTCTTTTAGAAAACTGCTTTTAATATTAACATGTTATCTAACTGTTGAGCAATACCTGTATGCACACACACACACCAGAAAAATTGTAAGGACAGTCCTAGTTCACAATGTTAACAACGACAACTACATTAAACTGTTTTTTGTTTTAAATAGCATAATCAGTATGTCTTTCTTTATCTACTCTCTGTAAGCCTCACTGACGTAATGAATCAAGAATACCTTTTATCATTAGTTAGAGACTCACAGATGGAAAATGCACGACGCAAAAGCTCGTGAGGTCTGTCCAGATCACTCATCAAAGATGAAACAGTTCCTCCCTGTGTATCCTTGGTGCTGGCAACCAACTCATCAAATAACAGTGTTCTAGAACTACTTCTGTCATTAGACAGTCTTATGTTAGGACTATCACAAAGAAATGTGTTAGCTTCAGATAGTAGCTGTGGAAAAGCTTGATGCCTAAAATACGCTTGTTTCGAGAAGCAAGCATTTTGACTTGAAAATAGTTCACTAGTGTTAACTGAAGTCCTTGAATATGGCACATCAAATTTCTCTGTTAAAAACTTGTCATTACAAGGCTGAGATTCTTTAGTTATACTGTCTTTGTTTGGGTAGAAATGTTTTCCTGAAGTATCTTGGGATGTATCAGTCTCAAATGCATTCGTTTTTAAAGAAGAAGGCCAAAGTCCATTTCTCTCTGACCTGCCAATCTCATCCATTATATCATTCCTATCACAGCTTTTATCAAGACTTGTACTATATTTCTTGCAGACACTTTCCCTATTAGGAAATTTCTTACGATATATCCTTTCACTAACTGATCCCTTTCTTGTACAGCTTGAAATTCCTTCATCATGACTTTCTTCAGTAAGAACTCCATCCAAACTGTCTGGAGTTAGTGTACCATCTGAATTAGCTTCATTTTCTGAAGTATTTGAAGTTTTTCTTTTGCTATCTACTCTCATGTTGGTTAGTTTGTCTGCTAGGTGTTTGGGGGATACACCACAATCAGTCCAAATATCTGATTGCGTGAGAAGGTTAGTCTTCATGCAGTAGTCCGTGCAACATGCATTGGGTTTTGGTGCAGGATTAATAATAAGGTCCTTACCTCTTTGGAAGACACTGGGGCTGGAAGAACCTGGTTCCTGGTTACTATCCCTTTCCAAGTTACCCAAAGAAGAGGTTCTGACTCTACCATCAGAGGGTGTTGCCCTGGTCCAACCATCTGAGGATTTTACTATTCTGCTGTCTTCCACTTCCACTGTAATATGCTTTATGCTTTTTGAAGCATGTTGGGTGGTTTCACCTCTGTTTTCCTGGGTTTTTTGAGAGATCCTTACTGAGCCAGGTGCATCACAAGATGTATCACTATGCATTTGATGTGCTGAAGATTGTTCTTCAGCATGCTGCTGTTGCCATATGCTCCCCAATGGTTCTGTATGGTCTTCTTGGTGTGACGAAACAAAAGCGTGATCTTTTGGATTGCTTCGATTAAAGGAAAATCTCATACGAAAGACTGGACGTCCTTGGCCCCTTGCTGGAATTGCTGTTTCTATTTGTTCTGCATCCTGCTTATTGGATCCAGTCTCATGGGGATTACTGCTCAAAGACTTGGTATAATATAAATTTCCTGAAGACCTAAGTTGAGGATTTCCCACTGGAGGTCTCCCATTATCAGTAAGATATTCTGACTTGGAAGTTCCTTGACCTGTTTTATTTTGACTTTTTTGTTCGTCATTGACCTCTATCTCAGAAACAGTTTTGAACAATGATCTTGAAGCTCTTCCACTTACATTACGTGACATCAAATCTAAACTTTGTATACTCTCAGATCTCTTATTCTGTCCTAGACTCACTCCATCAAATAGCTCATCAGGGTCAACAGCCTTGTCACTTTTAGAGCGATTGTATCTAATGAAACCTCTGGGACGTATAGTTCCATAAATAGAAGCACTATTTGAAGCTGAGCTGTCTTTGCTGAGGGATCGTATATATCTTCTGTCATTATCAGATGCTCCACCAACAGGACTTCTTACACTATTATTATCAGACATGTGCAACCGCTGTTCAACTCTTTTTCTTTCATTTTCAGGCATTCCTGCTTCCTGAGGAGAATCACATCCAATCTTCTGTATCATATCTTGGCCAGTAGTAGGAGACGTGGGCTTAAATGAATTCTTGGATTTTGGCTTTGGTAAGTTCTTTGTAAAGGATTTTATGTACTGTTGATAAGTTCGTGGCCTAACAGTTCCATATAAAGATACTCTATCTAATCCAAAGTCATCTTCAAGTATTCTGGAGGGCTTTAATGTTTTTGTCAAGACTTCAGATTCATATCCATCACAGCTTTCTACACCACTGTCTCTATGGCAGATGTTCTCATTAGCAGAAGAGTATCCATCCTTAAACTTCCAGGTGTCATACCTAGATCTTGGAGATGTAGGTTCACTAACATTTACAGGTGGCTGATGTTTTATTGGTTCAAGGTCAAACTTCAAAACAGTTTCTCTTGAAGACTGGGGTCTCTCTCGACTGAGTGACCTTATCATAGATGAAAAAGTTCTTCCTGGTTGACTCTTTTGGCTGAAATGATCCCTGCCCCACAACCCCTGAGAGTTATGACCCAAACTGTGAGTTACAGAAGTAAAATGAGAAGGACTCCTGTCTGATCCGACGGAGTCACCCATATACTGATTAACAGAGTGCAGAAGTTGCCAAAGTCTCTGAGATCCATACATAAAAGGGTGAGAATCATCAAAATGGACATCAAAGTCATCTTCCAAATCTGAAAATTCTCTGTCTGTGGAATTTTCACTTCTTAGTTCCCTATTAATGAATTCATCGAGTCTCTTTTCTGTTTTTTTGCTCATTTGTTGAAACGAACCTCTCCTCCTTTCTCTGTGTGGGAATGGATCTTTGGTAGTTTTACCTAAAGTGTTTTTCATCTTCATAAACTTTGAAATGATATTTTCTCCAGTCCAACTGTCAAATATGTCATCAACAATATCATTCGATTCTGAAGAACTCTGACTATATGATTTTCGAACATCAGAATCTTCTCTAAGCTGTAAACGCTCTATTCTTTCAAAATCATTTTCAATCGGACTTGGGTTTTTGGTGATCCTTGTTTTTTCCTCCACTTTGGTCCAAGAGCCATCTGCTTCAGCAGTTGTATAAACCTTGCCTGTCTCTGTTATGCAAGAACCATCTTTATTAAATGTAAACTTTCTGTAACTGCGCTTAATGGGTGCCAGACCTCCAGAATTCCTCCTTACAGATGACTGTCCTGCACAGCGAGTTAAAGTGGCATGGTCATTTTCACTAACTACTTCTGGAGAAAGTTTTATTATAGTTGCTTCAACTGCTTTTCTCCAGTTACTCATCTCCTTCTCAATACTTGGAGATAGTTGACCATGATCAGAATGACTCTGTGCGACCTTCACCAAATGATGTTTATTTGCAGACTGTGATTCCTCCCAAACAGAGTTATTTTCATCACTAGAAGTAAATGCTGCGGACCTAGGGCTCTGAGAAGAAAATTTTATTTGGGACTTCTTATGTAATCCTTCTTTTAAGTTTAGTTTAATTTCAGCATTACTTTGAGATGACTGTTCAGAATTTTCTCGTGAGTAAGGTCTAGGTGTTTTGAAAAAAGAGTTACTTTTTCCACTTTCTGGACTTTCAACGCTTCCCGGCGTTGAGGGCGTAGATGGTTCGCTCCCAACTTCTGAAGATCCCTGATGAGACAGCTTTCTTTCAATAAGTTTGGCTTTTGCTATATTCTTTTTCAGGATTCCACGTGCAGCTATCTTTTTTGTTTCATCAGTGTCCAGATTTTGCTTTGTTTCATTCTTTTTTTCTGTAATCAATTGTGGAACACTTGTATCATTCTTAAAATCTTCTGTTACTTCATCAATTATCTGAATAGGACTTTTCTTTTGCATGCTAAACTCTTTAGTTTCTTCTTGTTTATTCCTTGTAGCTACTATGGGCTCAGGGTTTAAAGTTAATTCAAACTGCAACTTGTTAGTATTTGTAACTCCCGAAGACTTTCCACTAGCTAAATTTCTTTCTTTTCCTGTTTGGTTTCCCAATATCTTTGCCTCCAGGTCTTTCTGAATTGGAGAAAACACAGATGGTTTGGCTTCTGGTGTTTCAAAAGTTTTAGGGATGGTAATTTTACCTGGTTTTCTTAGTACTTTAGTTCCTTCAGGATCTTTGGATTGGTTGAAAAATTTTGAAATTTTTTCTTTGTTCTTTTCTGTAGTTAATTCATTTTCAGAAACCTCGTCTAGGTTTTGCTTTTTATTATATATTCTATCATCATTTTCTTCAGAGTCTACAGGATCTAATCTACTTTCTTTCTTCGATACTTCACTTGCCTTGGATTTCTGATCAGATTGGCTATTTACGTTTTCTTCGTGTGACCTTTTTTCAATGCACGTGCTTCCTTGTTCATGAGTAACAAAAGTATCTCTGTCTTTACTTTCTTTCTTTATGACATTATCATTCTCAATTTGTTTTTCTTCCACTGAAAACTTAATTTTTTCTTTCGTTTCAGGTGACCCTACTTCAGGAACAGTTTGGGCAACAGAGACAGATTTGCGTGGTTTTTTAGCCTGGTGGGCAAGACTTGAAATCCTCGCAAGACTGCCATCAAAAGATTTTTCAACACTTTCGGAGTCCAATATGGATGATGTGAGAAGTTGATCATCAGCACCAGCACTGTCTGTTGTTTCTCCATCAACATATTTTCCAGTCTGATGTTTAGACTGTGATGGTTCTTTCTTTGTTCCGATGGATCTATGTAATGGCTGCTCTTCCATCACGGCACATGCTGGTGGAGGAGAGACAGGAACTAAAGCAAGTAAAAGATCAATGCGTACTGGTGCAAGATTAGCCATGTCTTCTGATACTTGAAGCAATGAGAGATCATAGCCAAAGTTCACCCAGGTATCAGTGCAAATGTCAATTATGGTTGCTCGTTTTGCTGGGTCAACAGTGAGCAAACGACGAATAAGTTCTGAGGCCTCTGTAAACAAAAACAACAACTGTTTAGTAAATTAGCCACTGGTCAATTTTTTTTAAATATCAAACTCAAAGAAGGAAGTTTTTGTACATACTACAGGAATTAAGCAGTAATAAAACCTACCTGATACAATGATGATAATAACATCAGCCACTTGTACCACATTTAAAAAAACTGTAATAACAATCATACTTTATCGGAAACAACTTCATTGAAATAGTTTCTGTATTAATTATACTTAATGCTTTATATTTATTTATCAAAATAAACACTTTTCTTTGAAAGACAATAACAAATACTTGAATGATTTAAGATTTTCTCTTACTGCATCCTTTACTAACATATTTTTCTGAAAGATATCTCTCCACTCATGAGTGTTATTGGTGTTACTCTACTGCATCCTTTACTAACATATTTTTCTGAAAGATATCTCTCCACTCTTGAGTGTTATTGGTGTTACTCTATTGCATCCTTTACTAACATATTTTTCTGAAAGATATCTCTCCACTCTTGAGTGTTATTGGTGTTACTCTACTGCATCCTTTACTAACATATTTTTCTGAAAGATATCTCTCCACTCATGAGTGTTATTGGTGTTACTCTACTGCATCCTTTACTAACATATTTTTCTGAAAGATATCTCTCCACTCATGAGTGTTATTGGTGTTACTCTACTGCATCCTTTACTAACATATTTTTCTGAAAGATATCTCTCCACTCATGAGTG
>NW_013669653.1:98195-99538 GCF_000517525.1 Limulus polyphemus
GTATTAATGACAGCAACAGGTCACCAGTTACCAAACATAAGTATTAATGACAGCAACAGGTCGCCAGTTACCAAACGTAAATATTAATGATAAGTATTAATGACATCAACAGGTCACCAGTTACCAAACATAAGTATTAATGACAGCAACAGGTCACCAGTTACCAAACATAAATATTAATGATAACATTAATGACAGCAACAGGTCGCCAGTTACCAAACATAAGTATTAATGACAGCAACAGGTCACCAGTTACCAAACATAAGCATTAATGACAGCAACAGGTCACCAGTTACCAAACTTAAATTTTAATGACCACAAGTTACCAAAACTAGATAGTCTATCACATTGTTTTGGTAGTATAAACTACAAAAGTCTATATCTATAACAATCAATTACCATTGTTTTGGTAGTATAAACTACAAAAGTCTATATCTATAACAATCAAATACATTTAAGTGGGCTAGATCTGACTTATCACAACGACTCTAGCCACAACACACCCTAAACCATTATAGGTGGCTATGTCTAAAACTTACTTATGTTCTCCTCACTGCAACTACACCTTTAGATAATGAGGCCTACTGGGAAAAGTTAGATATGGGTGTATCTGTCTTTGAAGTTTTACAAGAAATTTATGTGAAAAAAAAAAATCAGCCTGAAGTAGGTATACAGTGTTACATTCAGGTACACTCACATCCAACAGATATGTTTAAAAGAATCCATAAGAGTGCAGTTTCCAGAAATGTTAAAACGAACTTAGGCATTAAGTTAAATGGACACAGAACAGGACAAGATTTTAGTCTTTACATTATGCAAGTTTTTAGTTATGTAAAAGGATTAGTACACATTTATAATCTTTTGAAATTGGGTTAACATCATTACATAAATGACACCTGCACATAAATTTACCTGAAATTATTTATAGATAGGTGAAATTAATATCGATAACAAAGGCAGGTTGCCTGTCAAGCTTGTCTCATCTCAAGCTTAGCCGCTTTTCAGCCATTTTTTTGTAAAACTTACTAATAGAAGACACATTCTACACATCTGCCATGGTTGGGAGGTTGTATTCCGGTTTTCATTTTCTGCTACGGTTGGAAGGTTGTATTCCGTTTTGTTTTCTGCTACGGTTGGAAGGTTGTATTCCGGTTTTTTATTTTCTGCTACGGTTGGAAGGTTGTATTCCGGTTTTTGTTTTCTGCTACGGTTGGAAGGTTGTATTCCGGTTTTTTATTTTCTGCTACGGTTGGAAGGTTGTATTCCGTTTTTATTTTCTGCTACAGTTGGAAGGTTGTATTCCGGTTTTTATTTTCTGCTACGGTTGGAAGGTTGTATTCCGG
>NW_013669653.1:99559-100205 GCF_000517525.1 Limulus polyphemus
GTTTTTTATTTTCTGCTACGGTTGGAAGGTTGTATTCCGGTTTTTATTTTCTGCTACGGTTGGAAGGTTGTATTCCGGTTTTTATTTTCTGCTACGGTTGGAAGGTTGTATTCCCGTTTTTATTTTCTGCTACCGTTGGAAGGTTGTATTCTGGTTTTCATTTCTTCATGTTTTCCTCTTTTAGCAATTCTTACAGAATCTTAAGTTGCTTGGATAGCCTTCCTATGGGTAGTTTTAAGTTGCTTGGATAGCCTTCCTATGGGTAGTTTGTTTGAATAGTGGAATCAAATGATTGCAAACTTGAATATTAGTTGGATTTTTAATAGATTTCACGTGTTAGCTTCCACATATTCTACAAGTTGGATTTTTAATAGCTTTCACGTGTTAGCTTCCACATATTCTACAAGTTCGATTTGTAGTTGTTACTTATTTCATAACCAGTTTGACTGTTAGTGGAATGTACTTTCTAACTGCTACTTGTTTCATAGCTAGTTGGATTCTAAGGGGGTTTTACTGGCTAGTTTACAATGATAGGGCATTGTAAGGGGGTTTTACTGGCTAGTTTACAATGATAGAGCATTGTTAGGGGGTTTTACTGGCTAGTTTACAATGATAGGGCATTGTAATGGGATTTTACTGGCTAGTT
>NW_013669653.1:100992-110338 GCF_000517525.1 Limulus polyphemus
TCTATTTGTACTGATATCCATATCAACTTGTACATTTACAATAACTCAGTACATATTTCTACCTCTTGTGATATCCATATCAACTTGTACATTTACAATAACTCAGTACACATTTCTATCTCTTGTGATATCCCATATCAACTTGTACATTTACAATAACTCAGTACATATTTCTACCTCTTGTGATATCCATATCAACTTGTACATTTACAATAACTCAGTACACATTTCTATCTCTTGTGATATCCCATATCAACTTGTACATTTACAATAACTCAGTACACATTTCTATCTGTTGTGATATCCCATATCAACTTGTACATTTACAATAACTCAGTACACATTTCTATCTCTACTGATATCCATATCAACTTGTATATTTACAATAACTCAGTACACATTTCTATCTCTTGTGATATCCCATATCAACTTGTACATTTACAATAACTCAGTACACATTTCTATCTCTTGTGATATCCCATATCAACTTGTACATTTACAATAACTCAGTACACATTTCTATCTCTTGTGATATCCTATATAACCTTATACCTATCTCTTAGGTCAAAGCATCAATTGTAAACATTTTTCTGCAGTATTTTTGCTTGTAAAGGGTTTGGTTTTATACTGTGATGCTAATGTTATCTCTTTCTTTAAGTTGAAGCACATACATTCTGTCCCTTTACAATGCCTCAAGTACATCCCCCACTTTTCTCTATCATATTTAATGCCAGTAAACTTTCACTGCCTTTTTTTTCTTTATATTTCATTATCTAACCAAGCACAAATTTTTCTGATAAATAAATGCATTACTGACTTAAAAAAATTGACACCTTGGTTACTCCAAACTCTACATGGTCATCCCCAAACCTTGGACTACTCCACACTCTACATGGTCATCCACAAACCTTGGACTACTCCATACTCTACATGGTCATCCCCAAACCTTGGACTACTCCACACTCTACATGGTCATCCCCAAACCTTGGACTACTCCACACTCTACATGGTCATCCCCAAACCTTGGACTACTCCACACTCTACATGGTCATCCACAAACCTTGGACTACTCCACACTCTACATGGTCATCCACAAACCTTGGACTACTCCATACTCTACATGGTCATCCCCAAACCTTGGAATACTCTACACTCTACATGGTCATCCCCAAACCTTGGACTACTCCACACTCTACATGGTCATCCCCAAACCTTGGACTACTCTTCACTCTACATGGTCATCCCCAAACCTTGGACTACTCCACACTCCACATAGTCAAGCTGTTGGAAGTGGTGTGGGGAATATTCTTGTGGCAGTGATTAACATCCAGAACGTACTTGAATGCTTTTGCCGATAACGTCCGTCCCACGATGCTGCGTTTACATTAAATAATGCAACAACCTATCACATTATTACTGGTTTGAATAGCATGGCAGTTATTGTTTACAGTCAGCATAATCACTAAGCATCTTTGTAAGAAAGTGGAATATCATATTTAATACTCTAATCCTATGAACCAATTATAGACCAGAAATAATGGGCCACAATCAGAGAAGACACCTACCAGCAGCTTGTAGACTTTGTGATACACGAGTACTGGCTGTTTTTGTAAGAAAGTGGAATACATATTTAATACTCTAATCCTATGAACCAATTATAGACCAGAAATAATGGGCCACTATCAGAGAAGACACCATCCAGCAGCTTGTAGACTTTGTGCTACACGAGTCCTGGCTGTTTTTGTAAGAAAGTGGAATATCATATTTAATACTCTAATCCTATGAACCAATTATAGACCATATTCCAGAAATAATGGGCCACAATCAGAGAAGACACCATCCAGCAGCTTGTAGACTTTGTGCTACACGAGTCCTGGCTGTTTTTGCAAGAAAGTGCCTAATATTTGGAGGGGGGTTCTGATAAAGTTTCTGATCAATATACTTTTACGGTGTGTTAACTAAATTTTTATATCCATGTTATTTGAAAGTAACTTGTATCCTTAGTTTACCTAAAGTAAACATACTTCTATCTCTGTTATCCTAAGTCACTAGGGACATAAACATAATCCGAATTATACTTTAGTGTGGTTTCATTTCGATTCATGTTATACTTTTACACAACCTCGTGTACATCTTTATTTTGTTGTTATCTCTAGTCTTTATTTTTAATCAGCTTCACAATACTTACTGCATATTTCTTCAAATAACTTTCTAACATTAATTTACCTCAGGTCCATAGTAGGGTATGCCTTTCACAATTTCCGGAGAAGCATATAAGGGACTGCCGCAAAAAGTGTTGAGAAGGTGTCGGTCATCATAGACGTTGGATAAACCAAAATCAGCAATCTAGAAAATTAAAACTCTGAAGGTAAAACATGAAACACAAGTTTATATCAATTGACTTTTAAAAACTCTGAAGGTAAAACATGAAACATAAGTTTATATCAATTGACTCCTAAAAATTCTGAAGTTAAAACATGAAACACAAGTTTATATCAATTGACTCCTAAAAACTTTAAAGGTAAAACTATGAAACACAAGTTTATATCAATTGACTCCTAAAAACTTTAAAGGTAAAACATGAAACACAAGTTTATATCAATTGATTTTTTACTAGATCACATGTAAAATATACATCTTCATTTCTACTGACCTAATTCAATTTATTTTGCCTTATTTTCAAGTTTCTATAAAAACAAATGGCAAGACAGATACCTTTAAAATGAGTGAATATTTTTCTAAAGTTATAGTATAGTTTTATTTAGAAGCTAATTTGTCTAACAAACTAGCTGTACAATGCATCAAGGATGTCATTTTACAATTTTCATTAGTTATAAGATTACTTCCTGCCTATGTTGTTTGTTTCTTTACATTATATTGTTCATGCCAAACTACATAATGTCAAGTTATTTAAATAACGTTGTTCATAGCAGTTTTTATATACCATGGTTATTTAAATGTTATTTATGTACTGTAAGCTTGGAAGTCACATTGTAACAGCTTAAATATGAAGGTATTATCTATGATGGCACTACAGACCCGACAACCCTGAATTATGCTGCTACAGACCCGACAACCCTGAACTATGCTGCTACAGACCCGACAACCACGAATTATGCTGCTATAGACCTGACAACCATGAATTATGCTGCTACAGACCCGACAACCACGAATTATGCTGCTACAGACCCGACAACCACGAATTATGCTGCTACAGACCCGAAAACCACGAATTATGCTGCTACAGACCCGAAAACCACGAATTATGCTGCTACAGACCCAACAACCACGAATTATGCTGCTACAGACCCGACAACCAAGAATTATGCTGCTACAGACCCGACAACCACAAATTATGCTGCTACAGACCCGACAAACACAAATTATGCTGCTACAGACCTGACAACCATGTATTATGCTGCTACTGAAACAAAACTTTTATACATATATTTAGAAGCATTTAGTCCATATAATAAACATACTTCAATCAACTCGATGGAAATGTCTACACAATTAGACAACATGCAGTGTTTGTGAAGGGTAATGTAACAATTAGACAACAAGCTGTGTTTGTGAAGGGTAATGTAACAATTAGACAACATGCAGTGTTTGTGAAGGGTAATGTAACAATTAGACAACATGCAGTGTTAGTGAAGGGTAAAGTAACAATTAGGCGACATGCAATGTTTGTGAAGGGTAATGTAACATTTAGACAACAAGCTGTGTTTGTGAAGGGTAAAGTAACAATTAGGCAACATGCAGTGTTTGTGAAGGGTAATGTAACATTTAGACAACAAGCTGTGTTTGTGAAGGGTAAAGTAACAATTAGACAACACACAGTGTTTATACAGGGTAACGCAATAACTAGACAACATGCAGTGTTAGTGAAGGGTAAAGTAACAATTAGGCAACATGCAGTGTTAGTGAATGGTAAAGTAACAATTAGACAACATGCAGTGTTTGTGAAGGGTAATGTAACAATTAGACAACAAGCTGTGTTTGTGAAGGGTAAAGTATCAGTTAGATGATTTGCAGTGTTTGTGAAGGGTAATGTAACAGTTAGACAACATGCAGTGTTTGTGAAGGGTAATGTAACAATTAGACAACAAGCAGTGTTTGTGAAGGGTAAAGTAACAATTAGACAACACACAATGTTTATGCAGGGTAACGCAATAACTAGACAACATGCAGTGTTTGTGTATGGTTAATAGTTTGTTAAGAGAAAAGTATTTCTTTAAAAAATACTTTTAACATTTATTCTTTGATAACAAACAGAAAATACAAGTTAGTCACAAGAAAATATAGTAGAGAACTTTATAAAAATAACATGAAGATAATCAAATGTAATTAAACTAGTGTACAGATTCTATGTATGTCTACAAACTCAGTCCCAAAAATTGGCTACAAGAAAAAAATTTAACTTCATGCAAAGCGTATCTTTTCTCTCTAAGAGTAATATTACACAACTTTTACTCTAGAGCATTCTAAGTAAAAAGATATTGAAATACTTAAAATAAATAACAATGATATAACCTGCTTTTCTTTATGTTTGAAGATGATCACTTGAGTAATAATGGGATGGAAAATGAGAATTCCTAAACATTTCTCCTAAAGCCCTGTATTTCCCCATCATTATGTCTAAGTTAGCAAGCTGTGCTGGTTATCGTAGACACAACAAGGCTTAACATACTGCAGAAATATAACTATAAAATGTTCTGTAAATCATTAGTACTGTACCTTAGCATTTCCTTTCTCATCCAATAAAATGTTTTCCAACTTTAAATCTCTGTGACAGATCTTACTCTGAAATCAAGGGAAAAAACAAAAAACATTAGAAAAATTACACTTGCACTCACAGTGTTTAAGACCAATAAAAGATCCTCTAACTGTTCTAATGAAACAATTAACCAGTACCTTGAAATTTCTAACCAAAAAAAGATTAAAATAAATATATGGATTCTACTTTTATGCATCTGGCTACTAGCTGATACTTTCTAAAAGTACAGAGGGTTGTTAACCTTACATTAAAACAATTATGAATATGCAAGTCATGTGACAATCACAGCCAATATAAAGTTAAGTTGGAATAGTATATGTAAGAACTAGATTTTAACATTGTTTGACTTTTCATGGGTATTGTGATGTCAGTGAATACTGATCATTCTCAGGAAGGATAAGCAATCTTCTTTCCTATACAAAATATTCATACATTTAGATTATAAAGATGCTTTTAGATTGGGGATTCAGATATTCCAAGACAGGGATATCCCTTGTATTTAATGGCATTGGAAGATAAAGGACTATGGATCATCTTGGGGTACCGGGACCACTCAGAAAGAGACCCGCAACAAGTTGTACCCCAGCCATGGTAAGAAAAGTGCAGCATCTTGTAACTGGTGAGAATCCAAAAACACAAAGGTCAGTGGCAAAAGTCGTTCACATGCCCCAAATAACAGTATGCACCATAATGATAAATGATCTCTGTCTGGAAAAGCAACACAAATCATATATATATACAATTAACTTCCATAATGTTTCTGCTTAACCACTGCACACCTCAAGAAGCTAGAAAATGAAATGAATATCCATTTTATTCCATATAAAGACATACCAGTCAAGTCATGTCCATGGATTTTTGTGTAATCAGACTGTTGAAACAGACTTTAGGAAACTACTGTCATCAAATACTAGATGGAATATGGAAACAAGATTAATACAACAAAAAGTACATGTAAGCATTAACACCAACAAATAATATACCAATGTAAAATCTGAAGAACTAGATATTACAATACAATGTAGAATATTAAAAAGTTAACATACCACCACATCTGAAGGATTCAATAGATCAATGTACCCTAGAATCTGAAGGATTCAATAGATCAATGTAGCATAGAATCTGAAGGATTCAATACATCAATGTACCCTAGAATCTGAAGGATTCAATAGATCAATGTACCCTAGAATCTGAGGGGTTCAATAGATCAATGTACCCTAGAATCTGAAGGATTCAATAGATCAATGTACCCTAGAATCTGAAGGATTCAATAGATCAATGTACCCTAGAATCTGAAGGATTCAATAGATCAATGTACCCTAGAAGAATTCAATTATATGAATGCATTCAGTCTCTCTTTGAAAATTTTAAACTTACCTTGTGACAATAATATACAGCTGTAGCAACTTGACGGAATAAACGGCGAGCTTCATTGTCAGAAAGAACTTTCTTCTCACTAAGGTAATCATACAGTTCTCCGCCACTAGCATACTGCATCACCAACACTATTTTCTCTTTATTTTCAAATACTGCAGTAAAAAAATAATACAGAAAAAAAATACTGAAGAAACTTTCTTTACCAATACCAAATATTTTGTCATCAGTGCATACACACCATGTGAAAATGTACAAACACCTGTATCTAACATTTCATTTAGAAATTAAGCTAACTGGTATATTAAAAAAAAACAACTGAAAACAAACCTTTGAATGTTAACAAATTATTTTAACACGATTGTGGAGATGTAGTTTAAGCATACTTTTTAAATATAACCACAACTACTAAAACAGCAGTGACATAAACCTCTACATGTTTGTTTTCAGGTAATGCTACCAACAAAACATATCACTTCAATAAATACGCTGCCTTAGTCGGAATAACATTCTTATCTTAGTATGTCGAATTTATCAGCTATCAGAAGTTGATATATCTCTTTTTTTTTTTTTCTGTATTAAAGTTTACAAGTTGCCCAAAGCTTCAGTTATATTTATATAATCACATACATATAAAAACAACTGAAGATTGAGCAGTCAGTTAAGAAAGAGGAGATCAGAAAGAGTAGATGCTCAGGCATTATTCTGTTAATGCTCTTTTATTCCTATTTTTGTGATAATTATTTTGCCATGACACCATGTCTGTTTCCTTTACAGTTACTTAGTTAGCATTTATCAAACATATCACGACAAAGAGAGTTGAGAACTGCCCGTACGAAGAAAACTAGAGATCACGTGAATGTAGCCCTAGAGGTAATATGATCAGTTTTGTTAAACTAATCACTGAAACTAATGAGCTGGAAATGGTTGGATGCCAACACAGGTGAGCTTGATTCCTCGCAAACAAATACATTTAACAAACCTTCTTACGTGAGTTGAAGAAATAAAATATTATTTAATTCAAAACTGACCACAACCAAGTTGTTATTTTGTTTTACTTAAGCTTATAGTACTTTAATCCATTTAAGAGTGGATCATTCAGTCTGAATGACCCCAGAACCGTAAAGCTATATATATATATATTATTACCCTAATTTCACAGTATGTATATTCACAGAACTTGGTAAACCTTTAGTAAATAGTCTATTATACAAACAAACAAAAAAATATTTTTATACCTTTTTTTACATCTGTTTCTTTATAGTTTCATTGTAGTACTTTCTACCCACTAAAGAAGTAACTCTCACAGCAACAAAGCAGTGACAGCAAAAACTAATATTTCTTCTCATTAAATAACATTTAATTTAATTTTAATTACACAGGAAAAGATAACCAACTCCTATCTGACTGTTGCATGGTCATCAAACGTTATCACCGATACTTACTGACCAAGTAAAGATATGTTTAGTTATATTTTAATCATAAGTTGATGTGGCTTATGATTGTTGATGTATTATAAGCAGATCTGTGTGAAAATATGATATAATTTCATAGCTGTGTAAGAAAGTAGCTTAATTTATTTTTTTTATAACTGCTAGTGGAGATATTAATAAATTCATCATCTCAAAAATAAAACTGTCTCACACTTGTTTGAATGTTCAGTACCAAGCTCTGTGATAAATAATGTTGTATTTTAGAATATATATAATAAATAATGTTGCATTTTGGAATATATATAATACATAATGTTGTATTTTGGAATATATGATAAATAATGCCGTATTTTGGAATATATAATACATAATGCCGTGTTTTGGAATATATTATAAATAATGCCGTGTTTTGGAATATATGATAAATAATGATCTTTATGGAATATATAATAAATAATGCTATATTTTGGAATATATAATAGATAATGCCATGTTTTGGAATATATGATAAATAATGATCTTTATGGAATATATAATAAATAATGCTATATTTTGGAATATATAATAGATAATGCCATGTTTTGGAATATATGATAAATAATGATCTTTATGGAATATATAATAAATAATGCTATATTTTGGAATATATAATAGATAATGTTGTGTTTTGGAATATATGATAAATAATGATCTTTATGGAATATATAATAAATAATACTATATTTTGGAATATATAATAAATAATGCTATATTTTGGAATATATAATAGATAATGCTGTATTTTGGAATATATGATTAATAATGCTGTGTTTTAGAATATATATAATAAATAATACTGTATTTTAGGCTCCATGATAAATAATGCTATATTTTGTTTAAGTCGGCAAAAGTTTCTACTCACTAGTCTCGTAGTTGAACAATTCAGTCTGAAAATCATATTATTAATTAATTTAACTCATGTCTAATAATTTTTATTCAACATTACTTGTATTGGGAGAATTCCATCCAAACCTTGTAAACATTGAAAGTTTACAAATATGTAAAAATAGTTTCTTACAGATTTCTCTCTAGTCTATACTAACTTACTCTCAACACCAAACTCTTTCAATTCCATACCAACTTACTCTCAACACCAAACTCTTTCAATTCCATACCAACTTACTCTCAACACCAAACTTTTCAAATCTATACTAACTTACTCTCAATACCAAACTCTTTCAGTTCCATACTAACTTACTCTCAATACCAAACTCTTTCAATTCCATACTAACTTACTCTCAACACCCAACTCTTTCAAATCTATACTAACTTACTCTCAATACCAAACTCTTCCAATTCCATACTAAGTTACTCTCAATACCAAACTCTTTCAAGTCTATACTAACTTACTCTCAATACCAAACTCTTCCAATTCCATACTAAGTTACTCTCAATACCAAACTCTTTCAAGTCTATACTAACTTACTCTCAACACCAAACTCTTTCAATTCCATACTAACTTACTCTCAACACCAAACTCTTTCAATTCCATACTAACTTACTCTCAACACCAAACTCTTTCAATTCCATACCAACTTACTCTCAACACTCAACTCTTTCAGTTCCATACTAACTTACTCTCAACACCAAACTCTTTCAATTCCATACCAACTTACTCTCAACACTCAACTCTTTCAGTTCCATACTAACTTACTCTCAACACCAAACTCTTTCAATTCCATACTAACTTACTCTCAACACTCAACTCTTTCAGTTCCATACT
>NW_013669653.1:111101-112977 GCF_000517525.1 Limulus polyphemus
TCTAATCATACCTTCATATATTATCTAATCATACCTTTACATATTATCTAATCATACCTTCATATATTATCTAATCATACCTTCATATATATGAATTATATGAGGATGCTGCACTGATGACATTATTTGGATTTCTCTTCTAATCCGAACTAGATCCTGCTCATTTTCTATTTTGGATTTCTTTATGGTTTTAATGGCCACCTATAGAACAACAAAATATATAATTAAAAACTGACCAAAATTTCAAGATATATATACCCCTAGAAATGTAATTTTCACAGTAAAACATACAAGTTCAGGTTTTAAATTATTACTTTGATTTGCAACAAACATTCATATAATGTGGCATCAAACCTTAAAACCTGACCATCCCACCATGGGACACTTATTCAACTACAATGTCTTTTTTCTTCCATTTTATATCAGAAGCTATATATTTCCACTTTCTCCTGAAGTTGATTAATTAGTTAGTACTTTCATCAATTTTAGCCTCATGTCCACAGCATGTTCTTACTGAACTTCTTTGGGAAACTTCAACTTTATTTACAGTTAGAGAGAGAAAGACATACACTCAATGTTCAGGAAGCACAAAACAGTACACCAAATAGTGTCAGATGTTTTTGTTTTGTAAAAGAAGAGAAAGCAAAAGAATATCAGCAAAACAAAAGTGAGATACACACTGAATAACAATAGAAACCAGTATTATAAGATGTACGTGTATAAAACACAGACAGTATACTATTACTAGACACATGCCCACTATCCTTACACAGTTGGATACACCAAACATCTACTCCATAATAAAAAAACAATTAAATAGTAAGAAAGATGAAGTGGGTGAAGTATTTTATGATTTGTGACTCCTTTAAGAGTATTCTGTGTTCAAGCCCTAGTTAGGGCAGAATTCATAACATCTTGATAATTACACTGGCAGATTCCAGAGTTCTGTTTTCTCACTTGAAGATAAACCAAGCTTATTAAATCTGACATTCAAACTGGCTAACTGATCTTACAAGTGGCTTATTCAATCTGACATTCAAACTGGCTAACTGATCTTACAAGTGGCTTATTCAATCTGACATTCAAACTGGCTAACTGATCTTACAAGTGGCTTATTCAATCTGACATTCAAATGGCTAATTGATCTTACAAGTGGCTTATTCAATCTGACATTGAAACTGGCTAATTGATCTTACAAGTGGCTTATTCAATCTGACATTCAAACTGGCTAATTGATCTTACAAGTAGCTTATTCAATCTAACATTCAAACTGGCTGCAAGACTTCAAACAGTGCGTCCTGCACATACTGTTAGCATGTACAATGTCCTCTGTAGCCTTCTATGTGGTTGCATTAGTTTTATGACAACAATACTCTTTTAAACTCCTAACCGTTGTTGTTTAATGTTTTAACTTTCCTATAGTTTAACTTCCTTTTATAATTATATATTATCTTAGTTTTATTTTCTCCTATATGATCTAATTCTATGCTTCCAATTTTTGTCTGTATTTCTAAATGAATCTTTATATAATTGTTGAAATTTTAATTCCCCCTCTTGACACCTAATTGTTAAATAAACATATTTAAACCAAAACTTTTGGGATCAACAAGCGAAACAGTCTTGTCAATAAATAACGACTGAATAATTTATCAGAAAAAAATAAACTATTCTCTAACAAGCACACTTGAATGAAGTTTTAAATAAACTATTCTCTAACAAGCACACTTGAATGAAGTTTTAAATAAACTATTCTCTAACAAGCACACTTGAATGAAGTTTTAAAATAAACTATTCTCTAACAAGCACACTTGAATGAAGTTTTAAAATAAACTATTCTCTAACAAGCACACTTGAATGAAGTTTTAAAATAAACTAT
>NW_013669654.1:0-1841 GCF_000517525.1 Limulus polyphemus
AATATATAATACATTCTTTCCTCAATCAATATATAATACATTCTTTCCTCAATCAATATATAATACATTCTTTCCTCAATCAATATATAATACATTCTTTCCTCAACTATTCCGCAACTATTAATATCAAATAACGTTCGAATATAAGTTCCATTTGCTTTATCTTACACCTTCGTACCAACAATAAGAACTTTACCTGAAGAAGTACGCTCGGTTGGAATGGATCTTCTTTGTTGGTTTCTGTGCTTCTGCAGAAGTGGTACCAAAGAATCCTTTACATCTCCTTTTATACTTGTGTTTAGCACAAGTTTCCGCAATGATTTAGACTAATAAAAAAAAAGAACTTTCCAACAACGACACACACACACACACAAATACTGCTTTGGTGAAAATTTTTTCTTTGTAGTTTAGGCTTAGGTTTTCCCGTAGTTCCTGAGGGCATAAAACTGTATTTATCTTTAGTATTGCAGGTCTTATAAGACATCAGGGTACCATTATCAAGGTCATCTTCACCCTTAGGGATGACTACAGGAAGTTGAGGGGGGGGGAGACAGAGTGAGCACGCCAATGTTAATCATAGCATGTCAAACACCGATGTTTTTAGTTTATGTTTGAGGCTAGCTTCAGGTTTTGAGGAAAACCCCAGTTTTCGACGGCCACTAACGTTAGGTAATGAAGTACGCTTGGTTATAATTTTATAATTTATATAAGAGCTTAAGATATAAAAAAAAAAAAAAATGAGCGGCGTTTCTATCCTCCTTACGGTTTACTGCTCAAACAACGATCTTTGTAAAAATTATAATAAATGCGACTAATCACCAGAAAAAGTATTTTTATTCTCATCGTTTCACCGATTCAACTTCATCATTATCAAATTATACCATATCAAAAATAGCGAAAACAAAACAGAAGTACAAAGTAAAAACAAACTTAGATAATACAACAGAAGGTGCCAACAATGTAATAACATGTATCACATTTATAACTTATCGAGACCTAAAGGGTCCGAAATTGAACTTAACCCTATTTCTGTTTTATAAATCCTGTTGGTTAATTATTCCCTAGCCTATTGTGTCAATCTCAATCAATCTTGGCAGGTTGATGCTTTAGACAATGTTGAATATTCTAAAGGTATTCAAGATCAAAGTATGAAAGTTGCTGGATTGTTTCTCAAACAACCATGCTTTTCTTGTGGTCAGTGAGATGTAGGGTGTTCAAGGGTGGGATCACCTCAAAATCTTTATTTGTTGGTAGATGGAAAGCAAACTGCAAATGTTGTTTATGAAGAAGCTTTGTTATGATTTTAAAATAAAGTTTATGTCCAAGTTATTACTTTGAAATATAGGATTGCTGTTAAACTTACTTTGTTTTAATTAAGTTTAAATATTCCACATCAGTTGACGAGTATTTCAGCTTGTTAGATATATATATATATATATATTACAAACATTAATCCCACACTAAATCGTCATCGGAGATATATTACAGCAACTAAAGACCTTTAGAAATCTTTTGATTTTGAGCTACTTTTTTCTGAAGCCTCAGGACTTAAGGATCATTATAACATATGTAAAACAATGTACTTCTACTTACCTGACTCTGAATTTTTGGTCGTCATTTGCAAGTATAATTGTTTCTCTATAAATGTTTGTTGCTTATATTTCTAAGAATTCTCATGAATTTTTCTAACAGATTAATTTTCATGATTCTGTTTTAATTTATTTTTTGTGTTCGTGAGTAAAGCTGATTTACATATTTTTACTGTTCCAGATAATTAGCATCAGCATTGTTAGTACGAGAAGTTATATGTAATACAGCCCCCCCCCCCCAGTAGTCACAGA
>NW_013669654.1:2022-2972 GCF_000517525.1 Limulus polyphemus
GTAGCTTTGTGCCTAATTACAAACAAACAGTATTTCCACAGAGGTATGTCTGCGAACTTATAACGCTAGAAACCGGATTTCGATACCCATGATGGGCACAGCAAAGATAACCCTTTGTGTAGTTTTGTGCTTAACTTCAAACAAAACAAACCCGTTTTGCAGTTTTATTCTACGTTTCTATGATCTTGTTTGTTTATAAGCACAAAGCTAAACAACTGCCTCTCTCAGCTCAGCCCACTGCGGGTATCAAACCTGAATTTTAGCGTCATAAGCCATCAGACGTACCACTGAGCCACCGAGAGAGGAGAGGCAAAATATCATTTAAATATCCATGATACAGCGAAGAGTTATAATTAAAATTATTTTTTTCTTGTGATTAGTCATATATATATATATATGATACACTTACAATGCTTGATATCCTTCAATGCACATTCCAATCATTGACAAAATAGCTAAAAATATATCCTGTACATATTTGTTTACCCACGCGATAAAATACTTTAACGTTTGAAAAGTGTAAAAACTGCAGTGTGTGAAAACCTCTTAATTTCAAATGAACAATTTTTGTGTGAAAACTGGGCCTTAAGAGACAGCGGTTATTGGTTACAATAACTTAACTCCTTTACGTCAAATATGCAAATATAAGCTAGGCCTAAAAATGTCTTAACTTAAGCGCAGATCTTAACACAAAGAAGGCATTTATCATCTTTTCTACAATATCGTGTAAGAAATCGTACGCTTCTGAGGAAGGTGTAAAGCCGAAACGTTGAGAAAATAAACCCTGGAGTCCAGGGTTATTCTATATATTTGTAATTATGTATACAACGCTCCAGTCAGCATTAAGTAAGCCTTTTGATGGCCCAGCGGTAAATCTGAAGGCTTATAGTGCTAAACCTGGTTTCGATATTTGTTTGTTTGTTTGTTTTTGAAGTTCGCGCAGAGCTACA
>NW_013669654.1:3913-8390 GCF_000517525.1 Limulus polyphemus
GTGTCTTGGTGGAAGGTTATATTATCTAATTACATGTTTAAGTGCGTCTTGGTGGAAAGTTATATTATCTAATTACATGTTTAAGTGCGTCTTGGTGGAAGGTTATATTATATAATTACATGTTTAAGTGTGTTTATACCCTTGGCCATGATACAGTGAGAAATATTCTGCTTTTAAGTCTAATGCCCTTGAATAAGGTTACTGGTCTTACTGCAATCATAGCTCCTACAAAGGAAATCTTTTGTTTTCCTAGCAGAGTTTAAGGTTCAGAGAAGCTGGTCGTTTGGAGTTTTTTAAGTAAACAAAATACCCAAAATAATTGAAACTTTCTCTTTTCCAAACGGGTTTGATTTTTATTCTTGATTAAAGAGTTTCTTCAACTTTATTTCTGTCTCGAGTTTTTCACATACTAACTATTAATCTTCTCGACAATAAAAGTAGTTCCTTTTATCAAAATCCAACTAATAAGAAGTGAGACGTATAAAAAATATTTACAGTAAACCTTTGGTGGTAATGTCTGATTTTTTTTTCTGTTGGTAATGGAAAACCCAGTCATGTGACTGTTCTATGAAAGTTAATGATGATGATCTATAAAAAATCTATAACAATTCTTTTGAACAAATATTGCTATCAAAAGACAAATCTACATCACAGAAATTAAATAAAACACAAATCTACGTATTTATTTCTGTCTGCACATAAGTATATATATCTACGTTTAATACTTACTTGCATTAAGAATTTATTCTCCAGATTTTAATAAATGAATTAAGCATTAGGATACCCGGTGGGTCAGCGGTAAGTTTACAGACCTGCAATGCTAAAATTCGGGGTTCGATTCCCAGCGATGTGGCCTTGTTCTAAAAAAATAAAACGACCTTAACCCTCACAGCATATAAACGAAAAGGAAGTTTGTTTGTGGTTAAGCACAAAGCTACACAGTGGGCTATTTGTGCTCTGCCCACCACGGGTATCGAAACCCCATTTATAGCGTTGTAAGTCCGCAGACATGCCGCTGTGCCACTGGATATAGCAGTAATAGTATGGTAGACATTATTATTAAACATTTTCTTTATTTTCACTTGGAAATATTTTATTAATAATTATAATTATTCACATAATTTGGCAACATTTCGGGAAGATAACCACGTGATACACGTCCAAATGTTAAACTTTTGTGCGCATGCGCACAAATTGAGGTGTTAGGCTAACTTTAGTGAAAATTATTCGTTCTTATTTGATCACATTAACCATAAAATTGAATCTAAGTTTGTTATTACAGTTCATAAGGGTGTATTCTGTTGAAGACGATATCATTTTTTAAAGAAGTCAAACTGTGTGGGTGTTTTTATTTTTCATCATCAATTTGTAATGATCCAGCAAAAAGGATGAAATCAGATCACCATAAAGTTCACAGTATAAGTCAACTACCAATTACTATGTACCTTCCATTCGAATAGTTTATTGGCGCCCTCTATGCCAAATACGTAATAAAAACGAACTTATACTGCACTTTTATAGACACTTAAAATCTCTGAATTGAAATATAACTAAGTAATCAATGTTCCAGCCAAAAGACTTTTATTGAGTTATAGGGAAGGCTAATTGGCTGAAATGTTCAACACGAGAATATTAATCACTCCATTTTTGTTGTTTTTTTTTCTTTTTTTTAGGTTTAACATCGTAAAAATTTAAAAATAATTTCCTGCTTGGTTTAGGCGTCAGATGGTTTGTAATCTTCTGTCTTTCTTCGTTATTTTAACTTCTGCCAAATTAAATTATTCCGAGTTTTTGAAATCATTTTAATTTTCAAATCCGGATAAATTTTTGATTGCTTCAAAGCGTAAGCATTTCTTTGAAATTCCTGACTCATCGGTTGTTTTTTTTTTTCTTCGTAAATTTTCCTTCCAAGAAAAGTTGATAAAGAAGAAATCCCCGTTCGATCCCTGCATGGCTGTCGCTACTTTTTTTCTATTGTCACGATGAATAATTCCAAAGAACGTTGGTATAAAAAGAGATTTCCAGTTTATTGGTTTAGTTTTCTTTTTTAAAGATGAGTTTTCCTTTTGCCCCATTCGTCATCATTATCTCTCGGGTAATAAACTCCAATTCAGTGTAACAGTTTCGTAATTTATTTTTTTGCTTCTACTGTACGACACATAACGTTGTTTTCAACGTTTATTTATCAACAACGTAAGACGAGCTATTAAATATCGAAATCCGGTTGTTTCAGATGTTTGTCTCGAAGACGTCCGCGTTACTAAAACATTCAGTGAATCGGAACAGTATTCAGGACTTTCCAGCTTGCTGTATGCACAGATGATGCAAATAGCTATGTTCCTTGAAAGTTAAAATTGCCTTTTGAGGCTTTTTGCAGCGCTATATTGGCAGGATCAGCTCTAACTGAAAGGGCTAATAAAAAAAAATACGAATACCTAAGCTTTAGACTCATTCCGGATACCCACCTCGGTGGGTCAGCGGACTTATAAAGCTAAAATTCAGGGTTCGATTTCCCGCGATGACATTAGATATTTTATACACATATTTCATGTAGATATGTTTTACATATATTTTATGACATTAGATATTTTATACATATATTTTATGCCATAATAGATATTTTATTTTATGACATACTAGATATTTTATACATATATTTTATGCCATAATAGATATTTTATTTTATGACATACTAGATATTTTATTTTATGACATACTAGATATTTTATACATATATTTTATGCCATAATAGATATTTTATTTTATGACATACTAGATATTTTATACATATATTTTATGACATAATAGATATTTTATTTTATGACATACTAGATATTTTATACATATATTTTATGACATACTAGATATTTTATTTTATGACATACTAGATATTTTATACATATATTTTATGACAAAATAGATATTTTATTTTATCACATGGAATTATATTTTTTAGTTAATTTGTATTTCTTTGTAATTAATAATCCATATAGATTTTTCGGTTGTTTCTTTGATAGAATTACTTCAAAATTCTTGAATACTTCTAGGTTTTGATACTATAGTTATATAGCTTACTATAGCTTTCTCTTCTGAAACTAAAGCATAAATCATTATGAGCTAAACATACTGCTATATTTAACATACTATGTTTAGAATGATGGGTAAAATATCTAAATACCAATGTAAATAGGTAGGTTTATAATAAATATCTGTAATCAATTCTCCATTTCTTTTTTTATCTTAAGTACAACATTTAAAATAGGTAAATTGTTTACTCATCTCAAGTGTGAGTTTTATATTTTCTTAAATTTGTCTTCTTCATAATTATCATTCCATATTGAAAAGCAATCACCCAAATATCTCTTCCGTGTTGTTTTAAATAATTAAGATAATCTAAAGTAAATTGATTTGACAAACAATTAAAAAATTCGTTATAACTAATGTTGCCTAAGTTGAGCCAACTTTAATTCATCGTAGATGTTGCCTATAGTTGATGGTAACTATCACTATTATAAAAATAATAATAATAATGATCTTAAGAACTAAATCTAAACAGTTAAATAAAGTTTGGCTCTTTTTCTATCATTTATTTTGTCATTTCCAAGTCTATAAAGTGTGTTTATTTTCCGAAATAACTTTTTTTACTTCAAAAAAACTTTAGTTTCACGATGTTTTATTTGAACCGTATATAACTTTTACTTTTTATTGTGTAAAGTAAAAGATTGGCGACGGCCCAGTCGTGAAGAAACCTTAATATTATTAGTGGAGTTTCACCAGTCGAAGTAAAACAGTTTCAATTGTGATCCGTGGACGGTTATTTTTATCAGTGACTGTAAACTCGTAGGTAGGGACGAGTCAAGGCCATGAGACAAAAAAAAAGACGTTAACGCCTTGGAGATTCCTTTGTATATCAATTGGAAACAGTGGGGACAAAATGTGGCTGAATTCAAGGTCGTTCCTATTTAGTTATTCTAAACTAAGTTCATCATGGGATTTTCCATTTAAGTGAGTAACCGCAACTGTAGGTTTTATCCTATTCAACAATTCAAAATATATCATCGAAACATAATTCTGCCTCCTCGATAGACCTAACGTTTCAAAATAGCTAGAGATTTGTACAGCTTGTAAGATGTTTTTTTTTGTTTTTTGGCACATCTTCCTACAAACATACACCAGAAACATTCATAAGTAACAAAATAATAATCTTTTTCAGTATTTAACTACTATTCTGTTTAATAAACAAGCAACAAAATAATGATCGTTTTCAGTATTTTAACTGCTCTTCTGTTTAATAATCAAATAACAAAGTAATGATATTTTTCAGTATTTTAACTGCTCTTCTGTTTAATAACCAAGCAACAAAATAATGATATTTTTCAGTATTTTAACTGCTCTTCTGTTTAATAATCAAGCAACAAAACAATGATATTTTTCAGTATTTTAACTGCTCTTCTGTTTAATAACCAAGCAACAAAAC
>NW_013669654.1:9135-10564 GCF_000517525.1 Limulus polyphemus
TATAACTCTAGCATATGTATGGTATTGACGATAATATTCAGGCTTATAACTCTAGCATATGTATGGTATTGACGATAATATTCAGGCTTATAACTCTAACATATGTATGGTCTTGACGATAATATTAGGGCTTATAACTCTAACATATGTATGGTCTTGACGATAATATTAAGGCTTATAACTCTAACATATGTATGGTCTTGACGATAATATTAAGGCTTATAACTAACATATGTATGGTCTTGACGATAATATTAAGGCTTATAACTCTAACATATGTATGGTCTTGACGATAATATTCAGGCTTATAACTCTAACATATGTATGGTCTTGACGATAATATTCAGGCTTATAACTCTAACATATGTATGGTCTTGACGATAATATTAAGGCTTATAACTCTAACATAGAACAATGACACTATACGATTTTTTGCGGAAAATTGGAAATTCGTGTCTATGAGTTTTTGTGTGTAGATAACACGTAAAAACAAGCTGCTAACAAGTATAGTTCATTCCAACTATCTTTTCATACGTTTATAACATACATATGAGCAATAATAAAACTTCTTCAAAGAAACACTAGGGGTATGACGTATTCAAATATTTGCTCTGTATGCAGTTGGCTTGTTTGTTTGGTTTTAGAGCAAAGCCACGTGTTCGTGGAGGGGAATCGAACTCCGGATATTAGCGTTGTAAGTATCCATATGCTTACTAATATCCTACCGGGGCCACCCAGTGGCTGAACGGTAAGTCTGGGAGCTCATACCGCTAAAAAACCGAGTTTCGATACTCGTAGTGGGTGCAACACAGATAGCCTATTGCGTAACTTTGTGCTTAACAAAAAAAACAAGGTCACATCGGGGGCGTATGCGATCGGTGTCGGTGTTATTTTTAGGATGATTACATTTTTTTCGTTTTACTGAAATGCTAGCTGTTAGTGTGTTAATTTTTACTGAAATGCTAGCTGTTAATGTGTTAATTTTAATCTCATCTTTCACGGAGATTTTACTCGAAAAGTTAATATTTGTTTGTTTTAAAACTCTTTCCTCTACCCAATAGAAAGTCTTTAAATTCTTTCCTCTACCCAATAGAAAGTCCTTAAATTCTTTCATCCACCCAATAGAAAGTTCTTAAATTATTTCCTCTACCCAATAGGAAGTCCTTAATCTCTTTCCTCTACTCAATAGAAAGTCCTTAAACTCTTTTCTCTACCCAATAGGAAGTCCTTAATCTCTTTCCTCTACTCAATAGGAAGTCCTTAAACTCTTTTCTCTGCCCAATAGGAAGTCCTTAAAACTCTTTCCTCTGCCCAATAGGAAGTCCTTAAAACTCTTTCCTCTGCTCAATAGGAAGTCCTTAAAACTCTTTTCTCTACCCAATAGAAAAGTCCTTAAACTCTTTTCTCTACCCAATAGGAAGTCCTTAAT
>NW_013669654.1:10917-14506 GCF_000517525.1 Limulus polyphemus
CTTTTCTCTACCCAATAGGAAGTCCTTAATCTCTTTCCTCTACTCAATAGGAAGTCCTTAAACTCTTTTCTCTGCCCAATAGGAAGTCCTTAAAACTCTTTCCTCTGCCCAATAGGAAGTCCTTAAAACTCTTTCCTCTGCCCAATAGGAAGTCCTTAAACTCTTTCCTCTGCCCAATAGGAAGTCCTTAAAACTCTTTCCTCTACCCAATAGAAAAGTTCTTAAACTCTTTTCACTTCCCAATAGAAAGTCAAAAATCAAAATTTAGCGAAAAGAAAATTAAAAAGAGATCGCAGCTTTTAAACTCTTTCTGTAAACTGGAGTTGGAAACCTTTAAGATTATTTACCATTAATTACTTATTTGTTATAAAAAAATCTGAAATCTAAAAAAAAAAACTAACTAAAATTAATTTCCGCCAGTTTATCAGAATTATAAAACATCAATTAGCAAATAAGTTTGTTTGTTCTAGCGCTCTGTCCACTCCGGGGAATCGAGACCCTGATTTTAGCGCTTTAAATCCGTAAATTTACTGCTGGCCCACTGTATAAATATGCATATTTCATTCATATATTTGCTTTCTACTAAATTCGCCAACAGCGGCACAAACAGGAGAAATATGAACGTTTTTCCCTATCAGTATCGTCTATTAAGCTCACTGGGAAACAAATATATATATATGTGCTAAACTGAAAGCTAGATATATACAAGTGTACTCACGTGATGATTTTTTTTCAACCAACAACAGAGAACTCGTTTGTTTACTTGAACAAAATTGGTTAAAACTGGGTCAGAGACCAGTGTGGTTCAAAAACAGCCGACCCTAAATTTGAAAGAAAGCCATTAAGCAGCACTCACAGCCTAAAAACTGATACTAATTACCAAATAGCAGCATTGACTTCCACTTGGCCCGACATGGGCATGTGGTTAGAATGCTCGACTCGCAATCTCCGGGCCGCGGGTTCGAATCCCCTTCCCACCAAACGTGCTCGCCCTTTCAGCCGTGGGAGCGTTATAACGTGACAATCAATCCAACTATTCGTTGGTAAAAGAGTAGCCAAAGAGTTGGCGGTGGGTGGTGATGACTAGCCGCCTTTAGGAATTAAATATTTGGGCAGCAAGCATGTTTCTAGTAGTCACTTTTTTTTTCTATATAATTCCCTTTTCTGAATTCGTAGTAAATTATTTCACATTATTGTCTGACCTCTTTTGTGAGCAATAAAGAATATTTAGCCCGTTTCAGATTACAAGATTTAGGCCAATACTACCGCCATCTCTTAGTCATTTTTTAAACTACGTATTACAACCTGGTACGATATTTTTCAAATGGGTCGTGATTGAAATACTCCAAAAGTTGATGAAGTATGAAATGCGCTAGACCATTTTTTCAGTACAGACAACGTATTTCAATTACATGTTGTAAGACGTTGCTGTTGTAAGATGTTGCTGATAAGATTGTTTTCTCAATTCCAAGGCACTAAACCCCAGAAGCTAAAAAAAAATCCATTTAGTGCTTCTGATCTCTTCAAATATCATTTGGTAATTTCAACTTGAACGGAGCGTTGTGAAACATAAGAACTACATAGCCAAGTCACAGACTACAATATACATAATTTAGGCCCAGAAAAATGGAAACTAATCATTAGCACCTGCCGCCTACGTAGCTACTCTTAGCCGCATAATGGGATTGACTATCACAGTTAAAACACGTCAACAAACGAAAGCGGGGAATGTATTCCTTTTTCTTCCTCGAAACTTGGACCTTTCGATACGCAGCCTGGAACTTTAAACACTAGGCCACATTTCCAAAATTTACGGAAAAGATCATTGCCCATCCAGTGTTTACTCATTAGCTCAGTTGATTATCGCAAAGAATATTTGGTTCATAAGAAACTTGTTATCCACTAGCTTTGGTATCCAAGCTAATGATCCAATGAATTACCGCTAGCCGGCGCTACGAAATTTATAGTCTAATACCTATTGAAACGGTAGTGTCAGATATAATTCTTCATAATTAAATGGGAACAACAACCGATGTGAATAATAGCGAATCTGTTCATTTGGCTTTCTAAAGTAGCATTAGATGAAATAGAAAGATCCACTGTCTTTCAGTTGAGAAAGTCAACGAAAAAATACAGACCCATAGTTACTGTCATGCGTTTGTGTTTTTTTCTCGTAGCAAAGCCACATTGGGCTGTCTGCTGTATCCACCGAGGGGAATCGAACCCCTGATTTTAGTGTTGTAAATCCGTAGACATTACTCTCATTTCGGACTAACTTGAAGGTTTTTAGTACGTATCCAGTTTTAATGCTTAAAAGCCACTGAATATAACCTTTGTTTTTAAATGTTGTTTGATTTTAGATCAAAGTCGCAGTGGGTTATCTGAGGTGTCTACCGTGGGGAATCCAACCCCGGATTTTAGCAATATAAGTCCTTAAGCTTTGTTTATGATTTATTAACTCCTAACCCACCCAAACCACCCCCACCTACTTAAATATTCATGATGTTAAAAAACACATAGGTTCAAGAAGTCTTGATAGAAATGAATAAAAACCCTATAACCGGCCCGACATGGGCAGGTGGATAGGGCGCTCGACTCGCGGGTTCGAATCCCCGTCACACCAAACATGCTCGCCCTTTCAGCCGTGAGGACGTTATAATATGACGGTCAGTCCCACTATTCGTAGGTAAAAGAGTAGCCCAAGAGTTGGCGGTGGGTGGTGATGACTTAGCTGCCTTCCCTCTAGTCTTACACTGCTAAATTATGGACGGCTAGCGCAGATAGCCCTCGTGTAGCTTTGCGCGAAATTCAAAACAAACAATTGACCAGCTTACGGACGCCGAGAGCGATCCTAGTGATTGCAGTAAAAACTACGCAACGAGTCAAGCTAATAAGTATAGCCTGACGACGACGTGCTCGTAGTGCTCAGACAAATATCGGTGCGAAATTCTTATTAATTTGTAATTAAGGTGAATTGTGTTGCTAACACATTTTATAACATAAAACAAATAGTGCTACAATCTAATTAATATCTATTTTTAACTGAATAAATTATCTGCGAACAACGTTTAAAATGGATCGGTAATACCGTTGCACAGACGTTTCCGAAGAATAAAACACTACGTAGTTTGTAAGTTCATAAAATCCGAAGAGATCCAGAAAAAAAAGTTTAAAAACACAGACAACACACACACAAAATGTGCTCAGCGTATTTCAAACTTAATTATTTTATAGCACCGATACACGATTTTTGGATTGGTCAATATGTAAGCAAACAGTTGTGAAATAATTAAGTATACTTGCCATAAGACATTAGTTCTAACGATTTTTGATTGGTTAATATGTAAGCAAACAGTTGTGAAATAATTAAGTATCCCTGCCATAAGACATTAGTTCTAACGATTTTTGATTGGTCAATATGTAAGCAAACAGTTGTGAAATAATTAAGTATACTTGCCATAAGACATTAGTTCTAACGATTTTTGATTGGTCAATATGTAAGCAAACAGTTGTGAAATAATTAAGTATACTTGCCATAAGACATTAGTTCTAGGCGATTTTTGATTGGTCAATATGTAAGCAAACAGTT
>NW_013669654.1:15239-18881 GCF_000517525.1 Limulus polyphemus
ATTTTGTGGGTTAGCTGTGTTTTGTTTTGTTTTGTTTTTCATTTTCGTTTTGTTTTGTTTTTCATTTTCGTTTTGTTTTGTTTTTTGTTTTCTGGAAGTGTTTTGTGTGTGTATGTGGTAGTTGTCATGGTTACGATAGGGAATTTCACTATAGAATATTACGATGAAAGTCAAGAGAGTTTTGAGTTTAAACCCTCATAATATCAAAACAAAAATATCTTCTGAGTGGTGCTTTGTAAATAACTTAAACTTCGAAAATCAAATATTGAATCATTTTTTTATTCGTCCGTGGCAGTATACATTACATCACAGAGACTAAACCCTCCTTCTTCAAATAACCTTTAAAGCTCACCTATTAAAAACGTACTTCAAACACAGACATGAAGTCGACCGATGGCGCCATGAAGCCCGAGCTTCTCATGATTCACAGTATTTCGTATAGACAGCCTGGCGCGACTTCACGGAGATTCGGCACGCGACCGTGTGGGGGCGGTGATGTCGTACTTTCGCGTTCATGATAAGTTACAGCGTACCACTCCCAATCGTTTCTGTTGGTAAGATGGCGGTGGATTTCGCTGCGACTTACAAAATTCTCGTGCTGGGCGACAGCAATGTGGGGAAAACTTGTATTGTACATCGGTATTGTGATGAACGGTTCTACGACACCTACATATCAACAATAGGTAAGCCTATTATTCTTACTTTTCACTTTTTATTATTCATCAGGTTTATTTCAATGGACTTTATCAAACCCACGGGGGAAAAAAAAACTTAAAGTGCTTTACAAATAATATTTACTCGTTATCAAATACCATAAAAATTCGGAGTTTGATACTCGCGGCGGACACAGAGCACATGGCCCATTGTCTTACTTTGCGCTATAACAAGGGCTGGTCGTAGGCTAGAGATTAGTGTGCTGGAACTTTGAATTCGAGGATTGGTGTTTCGCGTCTCGTTGCTGCAAAAACCGCGCCCACGTTTTGGGGGCGTGGGTATGTTATAAGAGTGACAGTAGAATACTACTTTTCGCTAGTTAAGATTAGCCCAAACCACGATGCCGGTAGGTGAGATGACTAGCCCCCCCCCCCCCAGTGACACAGCGGTATGTGCTTTTCACCTTGTGTCCTGTTTATAGAACAACCAGGGAAATTCCACGTGGCCAATTAAGCCTATTTCCACACTTGACTGCTGTTTTACACCAAAAGTAAAATAAGAACCCGGGTTCTCCGAGTTGTTAGAGACCTAATGAGCATTTATTTTACTTTTGTTTGCCATCACAAAGATGACAATGTTCAGACAATGCATTATATGAAAAATTAGTGTGTTAAGCCTAACGTAACACTGTTTCTATCTCTTTTCGATGAATAAAATTAGTTGTTTGTTTGTTTATTGTGGGTTTCGCGCAAAGCTACACGAGGGCTATCTACGCTAGTCGTCCCTAATTTAGCAGTGTAACATCACCCACCGCCAACTCTTGGGCTACTCTTTTACCAACGAATAGTGGGATTGACCGTCACATTATAACGCCCACACGGCTGAAATGTTTGGTGGGACGGGGATTCGAATCCGCGACCCGCAGATTGTCAGTCGAGCGCCCTAACCACCTGGACATGCCGGGCCGTATAAAATTAATTTGTTATACATATTTTGAAACAGTGAACAAAAAAATCGTGATTTCTCTAAATATGGATTTAAACATATAATTCTACAATTCTACAATTTATTTAATAAGATGGTTTATTTATGATGTGCTCTAATTATAAATAATTATATCATGTGTACTATAATCATTGCTGTTATAAGAATGACCATCATCGATCTCCCGAATCACGATGCATTTAAAAATGGTCAAAAGTTATATTTTTATTATTTTGATATAAAAATGTTATGAAAAGAAATAGAAGGTAATAGAAACAGATTGCATCACCACCATGAGCTTGAGAGGTTTTAATTTCTGTTAAGCACAAAGCTACACAATGGACTATCTGTGCTCTGCTCACCACGGAGTCTAAACACGATTTTTAGCGTCGTAAGCCTAGAGGCTTGCCGCTGAGCCACTGGGTAGCTGAATTTGAGAGAGAGAATTTTAAGAGCCTGAGCAAATCTCCGCTCCTGCATAACATGTTTTTCCTGCAAGCACATATACATTTTACAGGAAAGACAAGATACACCGTTTTGTTTTAGAGATAATTTTAAGACCCTGAACAAATCCGCGCCCCTGTTGTCGTTTTTCATCTTACCATATGTTTTTAGAAATTTTGTTTAACGTATGATTGTGGTAATTTTTGGTTTTCTGTATTTTTCACCGCAACAAAACGTCACTTTTCAAGCCGCGTGTAAAAATGGCGACAAAAAAGACTGATTTAACTGACAGATTTATATACCATGTTACCCCCCTTTAAGCCCCCTTTATCGTGATTTAACTGACAGATTTATATACCATGTTACCCCCTTTAAGCCCCCTTTATCGTGATTCAACTGACAGATTTATATACCATGTTACCCCCTTTAAGCCCCCTTTATCGTGATTTAACTGACAGATTTATATACCATGTTACCCTCCTTTAAGCCCCCTTTATCGTCACTCTTCGAATTTTAGTTTTGTTATCTTGTTCTTCTCATGAGCAGATGCTGATATTTTTATTATTATTTTTTGGTTTGAATCATTTGTATCAATAAGATATTTCTTCTTTTGTTTGTTTGTTAAATGTTTGTTTGTTTGTTGAATTTCGTTCATGGTTATCTGCGCTAGCGGTCCTTAACTTTGAGGCGACAGACTAGAGGGGAGGCAGCTAGTCAACTCTTGAGCTATTCTTTTATCAAGAATTAGTATGATTGACCGTCACATTATAATGTTGTCACGATTGAAAGTGGAAGCATGCTTGGTGACAGGATTCGAACCCATGATCCGAAGATCGCAAGTTGAGTACCTTAATCGCCAAGTCATTTCAGGCCTTAAACTTACGTACCAAGGCCATTAAAGTCCTAGTAAGCCAACTGTCTGAAATGAGAGAGGTGTAAATACTTCTATTATACACTTAGATATGAGAGACAATGGTAGCTTATCCATTCTTAATAATGAAGATTTTCCCTTTCATTGTACAAAAAGATGTCAATTTTTTCCACTCTTGATATAATAGCGTCTGTTTATTAGAAGAACAGGATGATTAAATACTAACAATTGAAAGAATGACTGGAACATAAGCCTATCGCTTCCACTGCTGGATCAGCAGCCATCTTATCATGTTGCTTGAAAATAAAATAAAAATAAATCACGTGACTTTCTAGCCTTTCGGTGAGAACTTGTAATGGCAGTGGAAATAAACAAAGAACTGCCAAACGCCCAAATAAAATCAAGAAATGAAAAATTGTATCCTCAAAAACAGGAAATCAAAATTATAATAAAATTTTAAACAAAAAAAAATTTGAAATCTGTTTCAACTGAGAAACGAGAAAAAAATATATAAAATGTTTTATATGGACGAGAAAATACATGGTTTGATGAGCACAGAAATGCATGGTTGAGTGTCTGTGTTGTGTATATGGCAGGGATTGAATTCTAAACTTAAGAGTCATAAGTTATCAAGTTAACCACTGAGCCATGGCCATGTGGTTAGGGCGCTCGACTCGCAATCTGAGGGT
>NW_013669654.1:19106-25453 GCF_000517525.1 Limulus polyphemus
AAATTAAAGACGGCTAGCGCAGATAGCCCTTGTGTAGCTTTGCGCGAAATTCAAAACAAACAACCCATTGAGCCACTATGAAAGGGGGTTGACGAATACATGGAATTAATGTTGAGCAAGATAACATATTAAATCAGAAACAAAATTAGCTTTGCTTTAGTTATCTTGTATAATGATATGATTTTACTATAGGTATTTGTTATATCTTCTTGTTTAAAGCTTTTAGTTTTAAAAAAAATATATTTGTTGAAAAGATCATTGATTTGTTGTTGTTGTTGTTTTTTCTTGGTTTGAATTTCGCGCAAAGCTACACAAGGGCTATCTGCGCTAGCCGTCCCTAATTTAATAGTGTAAGACTAGAGCGAAGGCAGCTAGTCATCACCACCAACCATCCTCTTTTGGGCTACTTTTTTACCAATGAATAGTGGGGTTGACCGTCCCATTATAACGCCCCCGCGCTGAAAGGGCGAGCATATTTGGTGTGACGGGGATTCGAACCCGCGAAAAGATCACTGAACGTGACATTATATTTCATAAACTCTTCTTTTGTCAAATTATAATTAAGATAGAAGCTATAGTTAGTAATAGAAAATAATAATGTAGTGGGGTCCTCTAGCGGTAAGTATCTGGACTTATGTCGCTAAACACGGATTTTGATATCTGCTGTGAGCAGAGCACAAATCGACCATTGTTTAACTTTACGCTTAACAATTGACAATTAACAAATGCAATCTATTGAGTTTTATGAATGAACAGTTACATTTTTAAGTTGTTTTTTTTTTGTTGTTGTTTTATGAAAATAAGTAAAATTCACCAAAGCTAGTACCATAAAAATTCAAACATAAAATATTGCTGTTTAGAAATAGGAGGTAGTACAAAGCAGTAGTAATAAACAGAATCTCAGACAGATCGATCAGTATCATGGTGGTGACGTAAAGATGAAGCCTTGCTGAAACTAGAGACGGAGAAGTTCTTTTTTTCTGAATAGCTGGTATTATCGGTTCAGAAAGTATTATATTTCTTTGATACAAACAAATCTTTGGAAACGAACATTTTTTGATGTCACGTGGATGGAGGAAATCCATCTCAGATCATTATTCTCCATCCCCTCAAGCTTCAACCTTGGATTTGAGGTTAGTGAGTAATGACATGCGGAGACGAATATGTATCAAACTGTTTTCCAATTCAGACCAAAACACAAAGTATTATTTTTACAGTCATGTCGTGTATGGAATACACACCGACCTCTGTTGTTAAATCAGTGTTGATTCTTAACAATATATAACTAGTTGGCAAGTGAGATGATTCGGTTTATCCATTGTCGTATCATCTGATACTCTTGTAGATTGGAGTGTAATGGACAAACTTCCCGGTCAATATATCTTACTTGAAAGCACAAGAAGAAGAACAGACGTTATAAGTGAATCGCTTTTATGCACGTGAACTTCATAAAACGATGATTGAACATCACGTAACTTTGACCATTTTTTGATTGATGATTTAAACACTAAAGTGTTTTTTTTTATTCCTGGACTTCACTATCTAATTCCAGTCCAATAAGTCTGCTTATACTTCATCAATACAACGCGGATGTTCGCTTGTAGAGACAGCTGGCTATCAAGCCTATAATAACCACGTTTACTTGTACACATGGTTGGCTACCAAACCTATCTAACCCACGTTTACTTGTAAACATGGCTGGCTACCAAACCTATATAACCCACGTTTACTTGTAGACATGGCTGGCTACCAAACCTATATAACCCACGTTCCCTATCAGATATCACCTATTACCAGGTTGGACAAAATGGTGCATAGATTGTTTGTTTGTTTTTGAATTTCGCGCAAAGCTACACGAGGGCTATCTGCGCTAGCCGTCCCTAATTTAGCAGTGAAAGACTCGAGAGTAGACAGCTAGTCATCACCACCCACCGCCAACTCTTGGGCTACTCTTTTACCAACGAATAGTGGGATTGACCATCACATAATAACTCCCCCACGGCTGAAAGGGGCGAGCATGTTTAGTGTGACGGAGATTCGAACCCGCAGATTGGGAGTTGAGTGCCCTCACCACCTGGCCATGCCGAGCCCGTGCCTAGATTTTCCAAGGGTATCTTGTAGCCAGTTGGTTGATGATAATACTCTATAATTGGTTTACAAACCTCAATTAAAGGCTATTGTTTTGGAAAATGCAATGTTCAAGTTTATCCCAAAAATGTTTAAACCAATTAAGATTCGGTATAATTGTACTTGTGATGAAAAAGCCACGGTCATGTCCTTTGACCCAATTTCGACTTTTGCATTATCGTCTTGTAAAATCCAATAATCATGAGCTGAAGTGAAAAATAATGGGAGATCACGACTGGCAACAATGTTTACGATCGTTTGTTGTTGTTTTTTTTTTCATCTATGTAACCTCACACGTCATCAGGCCACATCACGCGCTTCCAGTTATTCATTGTCTACAGTTTTCACCCTGAGCACTATTGAAGCCAACCTTTCCTGTTTCCATCTGAGATGAAAAGTTTTCAGACTAGTTGACTGTCGCTATTTGAGCGTTTTTGTAACGTCTTTCCCATTTTGAAGGGATTGGTCAATGGCCACAAACTGACATCTGTTTAAAACTATAAAACTCTCCATTCATCCTTTCCTTTGGTCAATACCAGCGGATAGCTGCCAACGTTTTTTCTCATTTGCAGACGCCACTATATATATATTCTGATGACACCCTTCATTAACGCTGTCTTCAACAGCATTACCCTTGCTAAAGGTGCGCCCACTCTCACATCCCTGTGAAAGTCGAGTAATTCTTGCTCTCACTTATTTTCTTGTGAAATAACTATGACACAACAAAACATCTGCATCAATAGGACTCAAAAATTTGCCTTTCACACCTCGTAATCAGACTGTTTTCATATATAAATACCTGGAGTGTTCTTTGAAGATGTGTGGGAGGAGAGTGCTAATCAAATGAGCGTTCAGTGTACAATACTAATGTTCCCTTGGAGATGTGGTCTGCCATACGTAAGCTACAGAATCTACGCTCAGCTGTAGTCATGGTCTGTTAGTAAAACTACGATGTCCATGAACAGATGCACTCGTGGCCTCCTACCGGAACTAAAACACCTAAGCACAAAATGTAATTCAACACGAATAATTACAAAGATGGTGTAATCATATCATTCTGTGGTAGACAGCGGGTCTTTGTTGATGGAAATTTAAATCAATAAGGATATTCAGTAAAAAACGGAACGGTGGTTATGTGTACAGTGTAAACATCTGCTGCAAATATTCAGTTTCTGTATTATTTAATACATAAATTATACGATCAATGTATGACAGGTGGCGCTATATGAGACTAATTTATTTTGATTCGTAGTGATTTTTACTAAACATAATTTTATAGAAACAAAAATTGGTTTCAACCTGATAGTAAAAAAAGAGAAATATATCACAAGTGATAAGCGAGATATAAGTAATAAAAGAATATCGCACGAATATCTAAAATAAACTTGTCACTGGGAAAGTTGTGTATCTATAAATGTGCTAGTGAAAGTTTGTTTTTAATTATGCACAAAGCTACACAAGGGCTATCTGTGCTCTGCCCACCACGGGTATCGAAACCCGGTTTCTAGCGTTGTAAGTCCGCAGACATACCGCTGTGCCACTGGGGGGCGCTAGTGAAAGAGTTCATGTTGAGCCATTTTGAAAATCTGATATCATCTGATTTGTCTACAAAGGTGGATATAGAACATTGAGTTGTATTATAAAACAAAGAAACCTCTGTACTAGACTTACAGGTATGGATATACTAACCACAGAACGCTGTTTCCCTCCTAAACTTCTGAACAAATTCTAATGTCTAGTTTAAAACTTTTCCAAGTTTAATTAATTTAAAATCTTGTTTCATGAGCAAAATGTAAACGTTATTGAAATATTGGCTAAGGCCCTAGCATCGGGAAATGTAGTTAGAAACTAGATTTACTATGCACTTAACTACATAAAATATGCTGTCATTTGGCATTCGAGGCTTCTTACGCCATAAGTTGCGTTACACTTGCGTGTTCTAATGTACATATTAGTTTCTCAAAATCGTGTTTTAATGTAATTACTATTTTCTGAAAACGGAAAAGCGCATTTTAGTAAAATTTAAGAACAATCTCTTGAATTTAGATTATTTCAAATAAACATCACGTGTAACTTTTATTAATATGGAGAAGAAGAACCACTGGTATTGATTTAAAGTTTTCAAACTATTTGATGTAGTTTGTTACTACGTCACTCGTCATTTTATAAATACTTTTGCATAGACGGATTGGCCAGGTGGTTTGGGAGCTCGACTCGCAATCCCTGTCACACCAAACATGCTCGCCCTTTCAGCCGTGGGGGAGTTATAATGTGACGGTCAATCCTACTATTCTTTGGTAAAAAGAGTAGCCCAAGAGTTGGCGATGGGTAGTGATGACTAGCTGTCTTCCCTCTAGTCTTACACTGCTAAATTAGGGACGGCTAGCGCAGATAGCCCTAGTGTAGCTTTGGGCGAAATCAGTAACAAACAAAATACCAGTATTTTTATAGAGGTTTTCAAGCAACTTAAACTGTTCACCACTTCGGACCATTTTAGTTGAATGTGTTTGTATTGTGTGTGTGTGTGTGTGTGTTTTGTGTTAAAGCACAAAGCTACACAATAAGCTGTGCCCATTTCTGGTTTCGAACCCTAATTTTGAGTGTTGTAAACCTTCAAGGTTAACCCCAGGTAAGACTTTTCTTTTTGTCTCTTTCCAACAAAATGTTTAACAGCCACAAAAGTTTCTGAAATAACATACAAAAACGGTTTATTCGAAATACAACACATGATCAAGAATGCTTAAAAATAAATTGGTTTAAAGCATCATTGAAATATATTCGTTTACCGACTAAACGAGAGCAACAAAGAGTCCTGCCTGACTGATACGTATAGCTGAAAACCTAACAAATTAAAAACTAATAATAAATTATTTGTCCATATCTTTGTAAACAGAGCCGTACTTCTACATATCCCTCATCATACTTAGCATAAGGGGCTGTTCACAAATTTCGCTATTTTTATTTTTCTGAAAGCGTACTCCTAGAAATGCAATTTGTTTTTATTTTTCAAAAGATATTTTCGGACATTGGTCATTATGACCAGGGCGCTTGGAAACAAGATGTTTAAATCCAAAAATTTGCCAGAATTGTTGCTGTTCAATATTTTTATAAATTAGTTATTGATTAAAAACGACATCCTTGCGGCACTGTTTGAAAGTGTACATGGGTTTTGTTTTTTGTACTCCTGTGAAAATGGAGAACATTTTGAATGACCTCTGACGTAAAGATAGCTACCCATTAAGGTTACTGTTACATACATTCTTAGTCTTCTGAAATGGTTGTGTTTTAAGACTACAGACTGAATAAGATCGTGTCTGGATAGTGGCTAGCATGAGCATTCAGTAAATCCAACAATTCATGGTTTAGCGCGCTCTGCGCCTTGAGGTCGTGGGTGCGCTCTAGCAGCGACTGTCAAATCCCATTATTCGACCATATAAGAATAGCCCAAGAGTTGGCAGTGGGTGTTATTGACTAGCTGTCTTCTCTCTATGTCTGTCAGAACAAATTATGGATGGCTATGCACAGATAGTCGTAACAAACCAAACCTGGGAGCAGGCCGAACAACCAATGTTGCCTTTTTGAATTTCGCCCAAAGTTACTCGATGACTTTCTGCACAAATAGTCCTAACTTTGAAATGATAGATTAGAGGAAAGGCAGCTAGTCAACACCACTCACCGCCAACTCTTGGACTAATCTTTAACAACGTAAAATGGGATTGACTGTGACATTATAACGCCACAATTTCTGAAAGAAGGACCATATTCGTGTATGAGCATCGAACCCGCGATCATCAGGTTCCAAATCTAATGCCCTAACCGCCAGATCCTTAGACCCTAACCACCAAGCCATGCTAGGTCCTAGTCAGCAGATCTTGTTATACCCTAACCAACACATCCTGCTATACCCTAACCACCAGGCTATGCTAAGTCCTAACCTGCAGATCCTGCTATACCCTAACCACCAAGCCATGCTAGACCCTAGTCAGCAGATCTTGTTATACCCTAACCAACACATCCTGCTATACCCTAACCACCAGGCTATGCTAAGTCCTAACCTGCAGATCCTGCTATACCCTAACCACCAGGCCATGCTAGGTCCTAGTCAGCAGATCTTGTTATACCCTAACCAACACATCCTGCTATATCCTAACCATCAGGCTATGCTAAGTCCTAACCTGCAGATCCTGCTATACCCTAACCACCAGGCCATGCTAGGTCCT
>NW_013669654.1:25935-34503 GCF_000517525.1 Limulus polyphemus
ATTCCTTTTGTTTCCCATTTGATCAACAGTCGTAAATTAGAGATGGCCTTAGTAACTTTGCCGTAAATACAAAATACAGTACTAATAAGGGAAGCAGAAGTAGAAACCTGATCATTTCCTTTAGCTATTCCATTTGTTTCCCATTTGATCAACAGTCGTAAATTAGCGATGGCCTTAGTAGCTTTGCCATAAATACAAAATACAGTACTAATAAGGGAAGCAGAAGTAGAAACCTGATCAGTTCCTTTAGCTATTCCTTTTAATGAACCGAAATTATTTTTATCTTTGCTTTTTCTTTTAACCAAGATAACATTGTGACTCCAAAAGCCTAAAGATCAATCCGGAAGCTTAAAAGTTATCAAGATCTCCTTATCAAGAAGAAAGTGGTCTTTGGAAGTTCTCGAACTTTTACTTGGAGGTGTGAATAGAATTTTAAAAACTTTAACTAATATTTGACCAAATAAAACCTAACGTTTACTATAGCTCACAATTGCCCAGTACTCACATTAAATGCATCAATTAAATACAAATCTAAAATATCTTAATCCATTAGTAACCCTCAATCCAGTCAGGTAAGACGTGATATTGCCACATAATATTAAAAGCGCTCGTAATGCCGGATATAACATACACAATGTTTGTTATATTTGGAAGCTGATTTTTACTGAATTTTTCAAAATGATATAAGAAGACGTATGATAAGGCCCGGCATGGCCAGGTGGTTAAGGCATTCGACTCGCAATCTGAGGGTCGCGGGTTCGAATCCCTGTCACACCAAACATGCTCGCCCTTTCAGCCGTGGGGGCGTTATAATGTGACGGTCAATCCCACTATTCGTTGGTAAAAGAGTAGCTCAAGAGTTGGCGGTGGGTGGTGATGACTAGCTGCTTTCCATCTAGTCTTACACTGCTAAATTAGGGACGGCTAGCGCAGATAGCCCTCGTGTAGCTTTGCGCGAAATTCAAAACAAACAGACGTATGATAAAGCAATAAAACGCAGTTTGTATTTTTTAGTGATTCGTTTGATCGATAAAAAACACTTGTACATGTCATAATCAGAGTGACCCTATATTTGCCTCCTGGGCACGTTTGTTTCCAAATCGATTTTTGAAATGCAATCGTGGAATATCTGTTCCAATGTTGTATCTAGCCACCTGGTGGTAACTAAGGGCATAGGTAGCGAAACTTGCGTCAGTAATGGTAACCACAAATATAATACTTTATTTAACGAAACAGGTCAACCGAAACGTTACTTGCTGCAGCTCACGTGCGTGACGACAATACAGAGTTTGGCGGTAAACAGCAGTAAATTTCATAATCCTAAATCTTTTGTGAACTTAAAAAAGTAATGATATGCGTAAAAATATATAAATTGAAAGTATAACTCGCGGGAAATTAAATGTATAGTCTTATAATGAACAGAAACGAGTGTTTTATTAAAGTTTGTTAATTTAGATTCTAATCGTTTTATTCTGTTACTTTAACTACAGATTGTATTGTTTGTAATTAAGCCCAAAGCTACACAATGGGCTATCTGTGCTCTGCCCACCACGGGTATCGAAACCCGGATTCTAGCGTTGTAAGTCCCACAGACATACGGCTGTGCCACTGGGGAGCATCTACAATTTGTCAAGTGTTATATTGTATAATTTTTTTTTGTAATGAAAAGAAATCTCTTGTTCACTGGTTACTCTTTTAACCCCCCCTTAAACATGTTAAATAAACAGTCTTTTTGTTTGCCTGTGTAAAATAGATCATGTGATGTATGTCATGTGATTGTTTGAGCTCTATAAATGTAAAGATCTAGTCATATTACGGTTGGTTTTTAGGGAAATGGGAAAGAGTAAGGATTTCGTCGACTTCAAAGGGGGTATGATAGTAAATGTACGTCAATCAGGAGCTTGGTTTCCAAAAATTAATTTTTACAGACTATTCAAAGATAATTGTCAAGATACCTAGAGGTAATAGTGATCGAAAAAGAATCCGTGGGTCACTAAGAAGAACTGTGGTGACAGACTAGGGAAGTAGATTAGTGGACAAACTTCAGAAGTGTAATAGATGCTACATTATTCCCAAATTTACCTATTCCTTCAACAGTAGTCAAGACTCAACTATTTTCAACCATCCCGTGCAAAAGACATTACAAAAATTACGTGTTCTGATCCAATAAGCTGTAAACATTGAATCACTGAAAGCGTGTGTCGTGTTCTGATTCATTTCGTTTCACCCTTTTTTTTGTACTGACAATAGAATATAGACATGGAGAAAACCACACAAGACTTTAACCTTGCTTCTGTTGCTCCGACAGTAAAATCTGCTGTAGCTGGTGTAGTGGTGTGGGTAACATTACTCATACAGCAGGGTGAATAACGTTCAGAGTGTGTATGAATGTTGTTACCGATCCTGTCCACCTTATAATGCTGCATTACTTCCCTAATGGCCAGTGGCTCTTCCAAGACGATAATGCTACAGTTCACCATTCTCGTATGATCTAAAATTGATTGAAAAGATATAACAGAGATTTCAATTGTTGCCCATGTTGGAACTGAACTTTGCAACAACTATTGTAATTGTCCTCCAACTCATATGAGCTAGATAGATTTAATCCAAACTCCTCAACGATGGTTGGACTTTGTTTGAAGAAGACATCTTCCTGTACCTTGTGAAGTCAATACCATGCCAAGCAATGAGTATCATCACTGCAAAAGGTCAAATTAATATTAGGTGGGGTTACTAACAAAATGATCATTCATTATAGTTTAAGACTTAAAATCGATATTTACTTAAGATTTATATTTACTCAAGATTTATATTTATTTAAGATTTATATTTACTTAAGATTTACATTTACTTAAGACTTATTTCCAGAATCGAAACCTCATTGAAGAGTGTTAAATTTGTACTTATTTTCTTACATTTTTTTCTAGGAATTGATTTTAAACAGAAAATCATCAACCTGGACGGAACACCTATAAAACTTCAGATATGGTGAGTGTATAAGACAGATAGGGAACACGTATAAAACTTCAGATATGGTGAGTGTAAAAGACAGATAGGGAACATCTATAAAACTTCAGATATGGTGAGTGTAAAACACAGATAGGGAACATCTATAAAACTTCAGATATGGTGAGTGTATAAGACAGATAGGGAACACGTATAAAACTTCAGATATGGTGAGTGTAAAAGACAGATAGGGAACATCTATAAAACTTCAGATATGGTGAGTGTAAAAGACAGATAGGGAACAGGTATAAAACTTCAGATATGGTGAGTGTAAAAGACAGATAGGGAACACGTATAAAACTTCAGATATGGTGAGTGTATAAGACAGATAGGGAACACGTATAAAACTTCAGATATGGCGAGTGTAAAAGACAGATAGGGAACACGTATAAAACTTCATATATGTTGAGTGTAAAAGACAGATAGGGAACATCTATAAAACTACAGATATGGTGAGTGTAAAAGACAGATAGGGAACACGTATAAAACTTCAGATATGGTGAGTGTAAAAGACAGATAGGGAACATCTATAAAACTTCAGATATGGTGAGTGTATAAGACAGATAGGGAATACCTATAAAACTACAGATATGGTGAGTGTATAAGACAGATAGGGAACATCTATAAAACTTCAGATATGGTGAGTGTATAAGACAGATAGGGAATACCTATAAAACTTCAGATATGGTGAGTGTAAAAGACAGATAGGGAACATCTATAAAACTTCAGATATGGTGAGTGTATAAGACAAATAGGGAATACCTATAAAACTACAGATATGGTGAGTGTATAAGACAGATAGGGAACATCTATAAAACTTCAGATATGGTGAGTGTAAAAGACAGATAGGGAACATCTATAAAACTTCAGATATGGTGAGTGTAAAAGACAGATAGGGAACACCTATAAAACTTCAGATATGGTGAGTGTAAAAGACAGATAGGGAACACCTATAAAACTACAGATATGGTGAGTGTGAACGATAGATAGGGAACAAATATGGTAAGTGTAAACAAGAGGTAATCCACAATAGCCGCGGCACTTGCAATTATTTTAAGCATAATTAGAGTAAATTAATCTATGATACTATTTTTTTCGTTTCTATTAGCTATATTTTTGTGCGCCAGCAATACCAAACGCGGGGCGCGCGTATACCTGATGTCATGAATTTTCTTCCAACCTCATTCTGTACTCTTATTTCTTTCTTTCGTTTCTTCCTTTTTCCAAAAAACAACAACAATAACAAACAAAATTTATCATGATAAACCTACATTAACATTTCTACTGCTACAAATTAGGCTTTCATCGAAACATGAAACGTAAACGTCGTAATTGACGAAATGGCCAAGCAGGGGGCTAAAACATAAGTACGTCATTAAATTAAACACGTGCTGTAAGAAATAAGCAGTCATCCATAGAGAATTACAATAATAATAATAGGGAAACTAATCAACATCCTTGATTGACGAACGTAAAACAAAAACTCCCATGCGTGTCCGTTTATTTAATTTCGTGCGTATTTTAGTGAAATTAATCGTATTACTTGTCCAGACGCCTTTAGAAATTGACAACTCCACCTACATGTAAGTATTTCTATAACTTAACCAATAAGATTGTGAATGTTTTGTGACGTTAGATCCCATTTAATCATCTTATATTACTAGTACCTAGGGCCCCGGCATGGCCAGGTGGTTAGGGCGCTCGACTCTGTGGGTCGCGGGTTCGAATCTCTGTCACGCCAAACATGCTCGCCCTTTCAGTTATAATGTGACGGTCAATCCTACTATTCTTTGGTAAAAAGAGTAGCTCAAGAGTTGGCAATGGGTAGTGATGACTAGCTGTCTTCCCTCTAGTCTTACACTGCTAAATTAGGGACGGCTAGCGTAGATACCCCTAGCGTAGCTTTGGGCGAAATCAGTAACAAACAAAATACTAGTATCTTTATAGAGGTTTTCAAACAACTGTTTGTTGGTGAAAAAGTGTGTTTGTGATTTTGGGAGTATAATTAATCAATCCATGGTTTAATGATTGGAAACATTATATGTTTATAGCGAATGATCAATCATTTTAAATAACTATTCCTTGGTGATTAGTCTGAAATATAAATAACACGCACGACTTTATTGTATTTATATTTTTAAAAAAGTTCAGCTTGTATCTTAGCACATGCGTATTTTCTACAAAATTCTGATTTAGTCTTTAGTCAAATTGTGATGGCTTATTCCACAAGCTGGTCGATCTTCTGTATACTCAAGCCACAACATCTAATTAGGGTACTTACTAATCGTGTATAAGGACAAGCAGAAGCTGGTGTCATGTGTAATGATGGGGGAGAGGGAGAAGCCCAGAACTAAACTAATCAATACCGAAAACCATCATGAAGATATAGCCCTAATAAAATTTCACGAAGATAACGAAATCATCGAAATAAAACGAAATTAAAATAAGAAATAAAACTAGGTAAAAAAAATGCAAGCCGTCATTGGACTGATTATAATTATATATCTAGTTATACGCATGCTCGCACGCGCACACAATCAAACACGTTTTTTTCTTCGATTTCTTATACTATTTATAAACAAATAACGTTATTTTCATAAAACCTTAATGGTCGAGCGTGACCTAATGGTTAGCGCTCCTGGGCTGTGAATTCGGAGATTAGTGGGCAGTGAGCGTGCTTTATAAAAGTGATCAAATCCCACTATTCAAACGGGTAAGAGTAGTCCGATAGTTGACTAGCTAGCTGCCTTCCCTCGAGTCTAACAATTCAGAATTGATGGCCACTTCTTGCAGAAATAGCTTCTGTGTAGCATTGCGCGAAATTCTGAAGCTTGTTTGTTTTCTTGAATTTCGCGCAAAGCTACACGAGGGCTATCTACGCTAGCCGTCCCTAATTTAGTAGTGTAAGACTAGAGGGAGGGCAGCTAGTGATCACCACCCACCGCCAACTCTTGGGCTACTCTTTTGACCTTCACATTATAAATCCCCCACAGCTGAAAGGGCGAGCATGTTTAGAGTGACGGGGAATCGAACCCGCGACCCTCAGATTGCGAGTCGAGCACCCTAACCACCTGGCCATGCCGGGGTCCAAATTCTGAAGCAATCGAGACTCAACAACAATGATTCAGAATGTGAAACGTGGTTTTCAGAGCTTCGTTGTTGACTGCGAGTTTAATTAAATAAGTAAAATAACTAAACCAAAGTAATAAAAAGACGTTCTGTTTCGTTAGTGTATCTATACTAATCGTTTGTCTAGCTTGGTCTAACTTGGTTGACGTTACCATTTTATAGTTAAGAAACTTTACGTTTTTGCAAATTCACGTTTTACGTGCTTGTGTACTTTTGTTTTTGCCTTTCTTTTTAGTTAAATTTGTGGAATAATGTATTAACTTTCTTACAGTGCAGATAACGAAAATAAATCAAAGTAAATAAATAATTTAATTTATGTAAAAAACACTTGTATCTAAACTAAATATAATAAGCAATCTTGTTATTTAAATTAGTCTCGGGTGAGCTTCACTGCATTACACCTATAGAAGTAGTAAATGTTACGTTCATCAGGTGTCCTGTTTATTTGTTTTAAATAGAAGTAATCGTTGTATTATTCAATGTATATGAATCATTTCTGTCTAATGTTCCACCGAATGTTACTCTTGATCAGAGAATAATATAATTTTTTACAGAAATACGACTCCCACTTTAAATGTTATATACAAGTTATATATGGTATGCAATTAAAAAAAAAAACATTTTAATGTTGACCAGCTTTGTTGACTACCTACTAATTTAATTTCAAGATCATAAATGGAGCGGGATCGCCTTTAGTACAGCTCAGGATTTCGGAGCTGGCGAGCCCAGGTTCGAACCCATGAGATACAAGTTTAAACTGTGGCTGCGTTAGAAAAGTAACATTCGATGGCTTAGCGTGTATGGTGAATGGCAGGATGCTGCTGACTGGCTGTCTACCTCCCTCCCCTCCGGTCAGTAGTTCAAAACTATATACAACTTTAAGCTGTGGCTGCGTTAGAAAAGTAACATTCGATGGCTTAGCGTGTATGGTGAATGGCAGGATGCTGCTGACTGGCTGTCTACCTCCCCCCCCCCCTCCGGTCAGTAGTTCAAAACTAAGGACGGGGATGATAGCCTTAGTAGCTTTGCCATAAATGCAAGATGTAAATAGAATATTGCAACGTGTAATAATGTAAATAAATGAAAGTGGAATGGTCGCATCCGGTTATAAAATAGTCCTCTCGTATATTATTCTTACTGTGGACAGAACGTTGATATTCAAGTATAAGTAAATTGAGTTGTATTGTGTGTCACTCTTTTTTTCTATATATTAGGGACACTGCTGGTCAGGAACGGTTTCGAACACTGACAACAGCCTACTATAGAGGAGCCATGGTAAGTTAGTTCTTTAGTTTGTATCTAGAAGAACACTGACAACTGCCTACTATAGAGGAGCCATGGTAAGTTAGTTCTTTAGTTTGTATCTAGAAGAACACTGACAACGGCTTACTATAGAGGAGCCATGGTAAGTTAGTTCTTTAGTTTGTATCTAGAAGAACACTGACAACAGCCTACTATAAAGGAATGGTAAGTTAGTTCTTTAGTTTGTATCTAGAAGAACACTGACAACAGCCTACTATAGAGGTAAGTTAGTTCTTTAGTTTGTATCTAGAAGAACACTGACAACAGCCTACTATAGAGGTAAGTTAGTTCTTTAGTTTGTATCTAGAAGAACACTGACAACAGCCTACTATAGAGGAACCATGGTAAGTTAGGTCTTTAGTTTGTATCTAGAAGAACACTGACAACAGCCTACTATAGAGGAGCCATGGTAAGTTAGGTCTTTAGTTTGTATCTAGAAGAACACTAACAACGGCTTACTATAGAGAAGCCATGGTGAGTTAGTTCTTTAGTTTGTATCTAGAAGAACACTGACAACGGCTTACTATAGAGGAGCCATGGTAAGTTAGTTCTTTAGTTTGTATCTAGAAGAACACTGACAACGGCTTACTATAGAGAAGCCATGGTGAGTTAGTTCTTTAGTTTGTATCTAGAAGAATACTGACAACGGCTTACTATAGAGGAGCCATGGTAAGTTAGGTCTTTAGTTTGTATCTAGAAGAACATTGTTTTCGTTTGCGAAGAATACTTGTTTTGGGGTTGGTTTCCTACACCCCTGATAGTAGATTTATACTTTTTCATCAATCATTTATTAATACCTCTGAGATTCTGATCATTAGTGTTAATACATCTGAGATTCTGATCATTAGTGTTAATACATCTGATATTCTGATCATTATTGTTAATACATCTGATATTCTGATCATTATTGTTAATACATCTGATATTCTGATCATTATTGTTAATACATCTGAGATTCTGATCTTTATTGTTAATATATCTGATATTCTGATCATTATTGTTAATATATCTGATATTCTGATCATTATTGTTAATACCTCTGATATTCTGATCATTATTGTTAATACATCTGAGATTCTGATCATTATTGTTAATATATCTGATATTCTGATCATTATTGTTAATACATCT
>NW_013669654.1:35466-42647 GCF_000517525.1 Limulus polyphemus
TAATACCTCTGATATTCTGATCATTATTGTTAATACATCTGATATTCTGATCATTATTGTTAATACATCTGAGATTCTGATCTTTATTGTTAATATATCTGATATTCTGATCATTAGTGTTAGTATATCTGATATTCTGATCATTAGTGTTAATACCTCTGAGATTCTGATCATTATTGTTATTATTGTTGTTGTGTTTGTGCCAAATTATAAACTGAAATTAAGTGCTTTTTTTGACAAGTTTAATAAATTATTAAAACTTCTGAATTGCAACTAATCTTCACGATAGTTTCACGATAGATGATGTTTAGCTCTCGTACTGTTTCTTTTAACTCCTAATACCAGGTTTATCTTTAGATCCATAAACAACAAAAGTTTTAATATTTCGTTAATAATCTGAGACTTGGCAAACTTTGGGAATTATGAGAGGGAATATCCTTTCAACTTGGTTGTACAAAACTATGAAATCAAGCGTGGTTAGTATCACACTTTTCAAGGCTAAGACATATATTATACAGTGTGTCCCACGTACGTGGCCATGGCATTACTTCAAAGGAAGGCAGATATCTTGTCATGACATAGCTCTAGACAAAAACATATTTATATGGCTACGCTATTGTTCTAGAGCGAGACATATATATGGCCAAGACATTTCTATAGAGAGACATATATTCATGGTCATGGCAGTAAAACAGTTGAAACCACAACATTTCGTGTATGTCCTTGTTTTCAAATGAATTATGGATCTACAAATATTATGTAAGTTCACTTATGTATTTCAGCATCACCTTTTTTATTGTATAAAGTTCCTTTCTGGTACGGCAGATGGCGGTATGTAGGAAATAAAATCATATTTCTTGATTCATGGCCTTCTTTCGTATAAGTTACTACATTTTATATCAAGTGACGTTTCAGACGATCTGCCTTAGTTAGGCTTAACTTCAGAGAAATAAATACTGTTTAAAACACGTTAACATGGTAAGTTTTTGATAGCCCTTTTTCAAAATTATATCCTTCAATTCCAAAAAACCTGTTCACGTACATTCTTACAGACACATTGTACAATAACCAAATTTGATTTCTTAAAACAGTATTTACCTTTTGGTTTTCGTATGAATTTCATTACTCCACCCCCATAACAACAATAATAGTTGTATATTTGTTTGTTTTATTGTATCCGTTGCTCTTAATGTATCGTGTATGCGACACGTTTGTATTTGGTTCGTTTTTTAGACTGTAACCCCAAAATACCTTAGTTAATTAACATAACAAGAGGACGTGTGCTGTAAAAACATCACGCAAACTTGGCCACAGATTCTGGGAACACCTTAGATAAATAAGAAGAACGGAAACACTGACAATCCAGTATCTAAACGCTTCAGTTCTAACAATCATTCACTTTGTGACATAAGCGACCTCGTTTTGAAAGGTGCTCTTAAAAGTAACGTTTCCAGAGAAAAAAAAAGAAAACGTAAAAATAGGATTTAAATTTGGAACTATGTACATTATCAAGGCTTAAATATGAATTTATTTTATTCGATCTATTATATATATATGTTTTTTATCTAATATATGTGTGTCTGTGTATACTATGTATGTTTGTATCTAATATATGTGTGTGTGTGTGTATACTATGTGTGTTTGTATTTATTTTATCTTTTATAGCTACTATTCAGTACATGTTTTTCATACTTTTTGTCAATAATTTTATATTACTTACACTTTTTTTTAAATACATAACCCTTTCCTCAGCTGAGGCCATTGTTTAGTATTCAAATAACTTTTCTGATTCATAATAAAAATTTTCTACACCTTGTTTATTTTATTTAATCGGTTATATTATTTATTATGAATTCAGTTCATTCATTCTGTGCCCCTCCAATGCACGTGTATTTTTGTAAAATACTTTCTTTTCCGTTTTAGAAGCTACTGGAACTTTCTCTGAAGCGAAGCCCGACGAAAAGGCGTTTGCATGAAACGTATTTAAAATGTAATAATTCGAACGTTGCTTTTACAACCTTTTAACGGAACTGTCGTTCTTTAATTAATTTAACGTCGTGCAAACATTCCACTCAGCGTGTCTTTAGAAATTCTGTTTGTTTAATCCTATTATTATTGACCAAGTTTCCAGCACGAACTGTTAACACTTAAGAAGGTTCACTGAATTATTACCAGCAATTATAGGCTTAGGTAGGTAAGGTCTGTTAAGAGATCCTTATATAAATCTTGCTTTAGAATTAGAGTACATGAGATGTGTTTTAGTAAAAACCATGCTTTAAAAGCGGGTGTGAAATTCACGTGCAAGGTATTTCTCGCGAAAAGTGTAGCACGTATTTCATACTTGTCTAATGATAATATTTCTTTTTTCAACATCTACATGCTATTTTATTTTCAAATAATAGCTTTCAACAAGAAAACAACCAGACAAATAATTGAATTTAAGCTATAGCCAGTGGATTTATTGTTGTTGTTCACTTAAACCGCAAAGTGGCGTTTTCATCTTGAAATGTGTATAGAAGGTGGATTGGTTATGTAACAACTGAAACGGTACAGACCTCATATTTTAACTGTTCACTGCAGTTCCAACTAATATATTAACCACCAGTGTTCACTGCAGTTCCAACTAATATATTAACCACCAGTGTTCACTGCAGTTTCAACTAATATATTAACCACCAGAGTTCACTGCAGTTCCAACTAATATATTAACCACCAGAGTTCACTGCAGTTTCAACTAATATATTAACCACCAGAGTTCACTGCAGTTCCAACTAATATATTAACCACCAGTGTTCACTGCAGTTCCAACTAATATATTAACCACCAGTGTTCACTGCAGTTCCAACTAATATATTAACCACCAGTGTTCACTGCAATTCCAACTAATATATTAACCACCAGTGTTCACTGCAGTTCCAACTAATATATTAACTACCAGTGTTCACTGCAGTTCCAACTAATATATTAACCACCAGTGTTCACTGCAGTTCCAACATTCCGCCTAGCCGTTGGACACAAGTCCAACAGCCAAGTGTGACAGTGTTCGCCTCAAACCACTAGGTTTCTTGAGTTGTAGACAAATATGATGTATTTTATTTGTTATATTTCAGAAAGATGAAGTAGCAATATTACAACATATTGATGCTTTCCTCTAAATACATAAAACTTGCGATAATTAATTAGTTCATATGTACTTGTAATAATATAACCATGTCTCCCAGTTAAGTCTTTACAGCCTATAAAAAATATACTTCATTTTTTTAACTCAAAACTGGTCATAAAACCTTATAAAAAAAACCCATAAAGTTGCAGTAAACCTATATTTTTAATCAAAATTATTGCCCCAAAACTTTAAATACTATTACCATAACATTACCATAATTATTTAATTCACCTCTGTGGAAATAAAACGATTTGGAAACATTTTTGTATAGAGGAATAATTCAGCATTAACAGATCTTACTTTTTAAAAATCTCTGTCATCATAGACAAAGTAATGGGTTTCCTCGTGGAAAGTTTACCAATCGGTATGAAAATTCACGTTTATTGTTAATGTGACTTATCTACACTGCAGTTTGTGAAACCATATGTTGCCCTATATTTTTAGAAAAAGGAAGCTTTTAAAAACCTTTATTTTTTGCAGTTTTGAGGCCTATATAACCCAAGATGCAACGTGATAAACAATGTACACACAGAAAATAAATAGATTTAACTCCATAAATCACGTCAACATCGGTTGACAACGGAATCGGTTCTAATTTAATGTCATCTGTATTTATTCGCAGGGAATTTTGATCATGTATGACGTAACAAACATGGACTCCTTCAATCATCTTTCTTATTGGTTCCGGAACGTAGAGGAGGTAAGACAAATACAATACGTTGTAATGTTATTTAAAAATAAACTTCATATACTTCATTAATAACTGGTTCATTTTGGGCTTGTTTACAATAACAATGTGGGGGTTTGAATTCATTAGGGCTTAATATTACGTCACAGAAACTTAAAGAAATTGTTAATATATCTAGATGAAGTGAGTTTGGTCATCGACTGTGTTTTCCTTAAAACAAAGCTACATTGGGCTATATAGTGTGTCCACCGAGGGGAATCGAGCCCAAGAATTTAGCGTTGTTAAGCCATATACTTACCGTTGTCCCACCGGGGGACATTTCCCCATCTGGAATGGATGTTGTATATTCTAAGCCCATAAAAATATAACAAAAATATTAGAATATCAAGTAATAATACAATTCAATGTATACATTTTTACATTTCGCTTAACAGTTGCTTTTTTGCTGAAAGAGATGGTTTCACTAACTTATTGTTAAAGTTTTCTATTGTAAATACAAGTCATACAACATGCATGTTTGATTCAAATGCTGTTGAAATATTAAGTTTTTTTGTTTGTTTGAATTTATGCACAAAGCTACACAATGGGCTATCTGTGATCTGCCCACCACGGGTATCGAAATCCGGTTTCTAGCGTTGTAAGTCTGCAGACATACCGCTGTGCCACTGGGGGGCGAAATATTAAGTTTTTTGTTTGTTTGAATTTATGCACAAAGCTACACAATGGGCTATCTGTGATCTGCCCACCACGGGTATCGAAACCCGGTTTCTAGCGTTGTAAGTCCGCAGACATACCGCTGTGCCACTGGGGGGGGGAATATTAAGTAAAAATATTTTCACGCTACAAAAAATATGTAAAAACATAATATAAGTATTTTTTTAAAACCTAATTAATCAGATTACATTATATTGGTATTTATGCTTTTTTATCTACTTCTAGAATGCTGCACCAGATGTCGTGAAAATTCTAGTTGGAAATAAATGTGACGCATCACATCTTCGACAGGTGGAGAAAGAAAGAGGGACAAAGGTATGCATATTTATTACGCTATACTAAAGTAATCACCTTCTTACTTGTATCGCTTTTATCAAAATACTTAGACCTTGGAGAAATATTTGAATGACTTTATAAAAAAAAAACTACATTTAGTTCTCAGAGGATCAAAAATCTAAAATATATATTAGTGTAAAGAATAAAATAACGTATTTTTTATGGTTTAAAACAACAGTGTTTCAAAAATGTATATAGACAAGCTGAATGCCCGTCATATGCAAGGGAAATGATGATTAGTTTTTCTTCTCAAGATTATATCTAAATAAGTATCTTATGAACATGCTTTCTAAAAACTAATTATATCTAATAATAATACATGCAAGGATAACGAGGATCTTATTTATAATATTTCACGAAGACAACATTTTTGATCATCTCTTTTAAGTATTGGTTGATTAGTATTTTGACTTCTGCATGTTTTTAAGTTATGTTCTTCTTGAAAAATCCTTATAGACTGAAACATGCGAAAAAACTTATTCTCAAAGACATATTCCTACTTGGCCATCTGTATGACCTTGCAAGTTATTAATTGTGATGGTTAAAGAAGTTAATTTTATTATATATTTTAGGACCTTCTCTTTGGACTGGCTTCCTCGTTTTGGCTTTGTTATCCTGCTGAGCTGAAGAAGCGCGCTTTAATTTGGGCATTTTCAAAGTTGAAAGGTGCTGCGGGTAAAACATACCAGGCGTGGGGTGAACGTATACCCTATTCGATTTTATTACTAATTACAATCCCTACCAACCTACCCTTAAATATAATTATATGCCCAAAGTAGCACACCGTCCGTTTTATATATATGGCTGGAAATTTTTTTAAAGACAAACCTGTTTGTCGCGGCAGAAAAAAACCGTTATTTCATACAAGTTGTGTGTTGATCGGACCCACAACGGCCAAGATATCGGCGTCACAGACGGTCGGCTTTTCGTCTTTATATAGTAGATTACTTTACTTTTTTTTCCTATATATTTTTCTTGCCAAACTAACTGAATCATTTATCAAAAAGTTGAAATGTCAATATTGATTATCTCAAAGAAGAAGTAAGTACAGTCAGTCGGAAAGACGACAAAGGTACAGAAATTGAAGAATAGGTCACAAAGTCGTCAAGATTCGAATATTTTCGAAGTGGGAGATTGAAATTTTAACTGAAAATCGTAGGGAATCGGACCTTTAACGAAGACATTTGCTGATCAACACAATATGAGAGTTGTACTTAGTTTTTTAAAGAGTAGAAGAAAAGATTTTTAGGCCTACCTTCGAAACTATCGGCAACTTTGTGAACTATTTTTTAAATGATAATCTCGAAACCAAACAGTTAGGTCAATATTATCAATTAATGGCCGAGATAATTAAACACTAAGCGCAAACACGATTTTTTTGGTTATTTTTTCTTAAAATTTGGCTAGGTTCTCATTTAGGAAGAATGGAAATCGGTTGAGATTATGGAAAAAAAAAAGCTTGCTGTTGTAAAACCAACGGAGGTCTGTAAATTGTTCAGCGTGTGTCTTCACGTTATGTCAGATAAGTAATTAGTAAAAACTAAACGCCTGTTGAATACCAGTATGGTCAGGAGAAGATATTTACTTGGTAATAGCTAATGTATATTGTTTGCTAAACTAGATATATATATATACTTCAATATGTGATGTTTTGTTATTTCAAAGTATTGGTACTGCATCAAATGAAAACGATATATATATATATATTACATTAAACTTGCAAATTACAAGTGATTAAGGTCGTGATATCGCGTTGACTTGTTCTTTTCATAAATCTCAACGATACGTACATATGTGTGTGTGTGTGTCTCTATCCCCTCTCTCTCTATATATATATGTGTATATATATATGATTACAGAATATGAGGTACCCGTGTTTCAGCAATATGTCTACACAGACTCAATATTACGAGGTTATTTTGTAGTATATCCATTTTTAAGTTTGCTTCATTTGCATTTACTCTTATCTAATGGTTATTTTTCTCTGATTTAAATATTAATTTCAGACATGTCCTCGCGTAATTTCAAATGTCTACATAATTTGTGTTGTCCCAGTAAATCCAGATGTCCGTTTTTAATATCATTATATTTGAAATACATTATTTCATTATGTACAATACTTACCTCAAATAATTCGATGACGAGGAACCCACTTTGAGACTAATAATGGCTGGAGACGGCTTAAATGGGTAATGAAGAAAAACTTTAATATAAGTTTAACATTAGTTAAACATTAATATAACTTTAACATTATACATTCCATGTATAACCTTTTAAGTA
>NW_013669654.1:43348-49390 GCF_000517525.1 Limulus polyphemus
TACTTGTGATATTTCCGTTAGTAATGTTTGTTTATTGTTAAGCACAAATCTATACGTTGGGCTGTCAGTGCTGTGTCCACCTCTCTGCTTTTGTGTTACTTGTGATATTTCCGTTAGTAATGTTTGTTTATTGTTAAGCACAAAGCTACACGTTGGGCTGTCAGTGCTGTGTCCACCTCTCTGCTTTTGTGTTACTTGTGATATTTCCGTAAGTAATGTTTGTTTATTGTTAAGCACAAAGCTACACGTTGGGCTGTCAGTGCTGTGTCCACCTCTCTGCCTTTGTGTTACTTGTGATATTTCCGTTAGTAACGTTTGTTTATTGTTAAGCACAAAGCTACACGTTGTGCTGTCAGTGCTGTGTCCACCATGAGTATTAAAACTATTTTTTTTAATGTCATAAATTCTGACACATATGCTGAGCGACTTGGGTGGGTGCTATTAGTTACGCAAGTTGTATTTATTCCAAAGCTACTAAGGCTATTTGCTTATTGACCATAATTTTGAAATACTGACCAGAGGGAAGACGTCTAGTGAATAACACCCTACCATCCACACTAAGGGATTGACTATCATTCTTATAATGCATCCACTGCTTAAAAGTGCAAGAAATATATGTGGTATCACACGGATTTCTCCAAAATCCAGACTGAACTCTACCACAGGGCCAACCATGCTCTGTATATGTACGAGTTTGTTAACAGAAAAAGTAAATAAATAGATCTGATATCGCAGGCAAAATTTTGTAGTTTCACTGAAATATATAAAAAAAGGTTATTCTGTGATGAAGTTTGCATGCTATGCAAGACAAGCATCCAGAGTGGCCAAAAAGTTAATTACCCCCCACACACAAGTCTCTTCTGTGTGGATAAAACTCAATGATTATTTATCAGTCTGTTTATGCCTTGCTTCACAGATATTCATACATTTATCTGAAACAGTTGAAAACTTACATTGACAACACCTTGCTTCACAGATATTCATACATTCATCTGAAATAGTTGAAAACTTACATTGACAACACCTTGCTTCACAGATATTCATACGTTCATCTGAAACAGTTGAAAACTTACATTGACAACACCTTGCTTCACAGATATTCATACATTCATCTGAAACAGTTGAAAACTTACACTGACAACACCTTGCTTCACAGATATTCATACGTTCATCTGAAACAGTTGAAAACTTACACTGACAACATTTCAAAAACATTTACTTGCTCTAAGAATATTAAGGTTTCGCAAAACTTATCTATTTCTTATCTGTACAATTTATTCAGCTCAAAAGTGAACTACTGCATTTCAACCTTATTTAAATAAAAAGGATTTTTTTTCAGCATAAATCTTGCTAATGTACCCCACCATAAAAACTAATTAAAAACACGTTGAAGACAGTTAAGCAACTAACGAAAAAAAGTCACTTGAGTAAGAAGTAAATTATGAATATGATTTTTGTAAACATGATATTTATCACTGTATCATTTAAAATAATCATTTATATAAATATGTATACATATTAATAGGGGACATGTGGCCTAGTGGTTAACATGCTCTAACTGCGAATCAAAGGGTTCATGTTACAAAAATACTTGTCCCCCTGGAGGGACAATGGTAAGTTTACGGACTTACAATGCTAGAATTCAGGGTTCGATTTCCCGCAGTTGACACAACAGGTAGCCTATTGTGGCTTTGCTTTAAAACAAACAAACAAAACAAAAGTACTCCATCACACTTCAGGGCCATGGGTGCGTTATAACAATGACAGTCAAATCCCACTATTCAGTCTCAAAAGCATAGTCTAAGAGTTAGCGGTAAATGTTGTTGACTAGTTGTCTTCCCTCTTGTCTATCATTTGAAAATTAGGAGAGGCTAGTGGAGATAGATAGTATTTCCTTCAGCTTTTCACAAAAATTCTGAACAGTTGTATGTAGGAATTTTTTTTAACGATAAACTTAATGAATAAATAGATCTTTCTAAAACCTTGTTTTCTATGAAATATTATAAATAAGGATGTTAAAAAATTCACCACTTATATGTTAGCACTCTGTTTTCATAACTAACTGTTGTGGGTTTTGTTATGTTATTAATTACAATATCCAATCAAACTGTTTGTTGTGAATGCATAACGTCAGTTGTTGGGATCATTCAGTACTAATCTTTACTTTATAGGCTAACAGATTTGAAGAAACAGAGAACTTGAAACTGGAAAAGGCAGACGGAAAGGAGTCGCGTGAAGAAACTGTTTTATCCGACAGATGTAGCTGTTAGCTTAATATCAAGGCAATGAATGTATTGGCATGCGCTAAACAATATGAAGGTACATGTAGCTTTTTCTGGAAGCACCTAATGAAGTGTCCTTGAACATCATGTTTAGTTACCTTCAATATAACACCTAGATTTCACGAGATCCGTACAAAATCCAGTGTTTACACACTTTTGAAGAAGGTTTATAATGTTTTGTTGTGTATATATACATAGAAAACCATGAAGTCTAAACATTTTGTCATGTTGAAAGCTACATGTATGACTTACACTGCTTTAGCTGCTTACATGCTTAAACTTGTTACTGTGCTAGCTTTAAGACCTTCTTATTCTAATTGATGCTCTATTCAAATTGTTTTTTAATATTAGAATACCACTTTGTATAAGGCTCATGTTAATTAGCCCAATAGTTTCAACAGAATATCCCCCATTAGGTAACTATAATATGTTAAAGAATACAGTATTAATTTAAAGTTTAATATATGGTTAACCTGATAGAATCTGGAAATGAGTTCAGTATACAACTAGTTTCTACAAATACCGTATATTTTATTCCCACAATTTTAGAATTGCACGTATTAGGAAAACATGAAATTTTCAATCCTGACTCTCAGTATTCCGGTATGCAAAATCTTATTTATAAATAGCTAACTTAAAAAGAACTACCCTATAAATTTATCAAGCTACTGGGATAAAACAAGTTTCTTTATATATATAAATATATAGGTGATATTCTGTAGAATAGTGGAGTTAAAGATTAACCACAGAGCACCTGATAAAAACCTGAATAAAATTTAACCATTCAGTACTCTAGAAATAAATTTTAATTACAAAATTCTGTACAAACTTCAAGACACAATACATCTTAGACACATTCATTGTGTGCAATCATGTTATTGTATCAATCTGTAAGAAAAATAGAAAATTATGTTACTCTTACGTACACATTACTACATCATATTCTTATAAAAAATGTGTAAAAGACATCTAATCTTAGATGACACCAAGGAATAGTTGACAGCTTCTCTCTTTTCAATTCTAATTGATTTAAAATGACATGAAAATATGTGAAGCTGTACAAAATGACAAATGTGCATTTCTTGTTTTGTATTTTATTCTTACAAATAAAGTATATGTGTAAATTATTTACATTACAGTAGTCCATTGGAACACTTGGACTGCTTTTAACATTCCTATAAGCTTTCCATTGTTTAGAGAGTTCAGCTATATGTGATATAAAGCATGAAGTTTCAAACTTCACGATTAACGTCTATAGTTGAAAGTGCTGAAACATTAGCTAAAACTGCATTAATTTGTTGTGATTTCAAATCCTTCGTAACTGTATCAATCGTAAAATAAAGTTAGACTTGATTATCAAAACATGTTTTGTTGGCTTCTTCACCAAAATTAAGATTAATTGATTAAGAAAGGTCCTCTTAATAAAACTATAATCTTAAAAACCTAATAGCAAGTATTTTGGCTTAAGCTTTTTTTTGTTTGTTTGTTTAATGCAAAATATTTGAAAATGTTTGAAGAAACTTTCAATTCCAATATAAATTCTACACTCTTAACATCTCTTTTGAAATTATAATACTTTATAATCTTTGAAAAGCAACAGTTTTGTATCATTTTCTTCAATTAGAAATAAAATGAGCCACAGAGCAACAGAAAATAAATATCAGTATACTAACATACAACCTGGTATCTTACAATCAACGTTAAAAGTCATGGGGATGTAAAAACAGTAAAAACTACACGTACAAAAGCAAGAAAACATTCCACTAAAATTTTCCTTTAAATGAAAAAGTAGGTCTCAACAATTAAAAACAGAAACGTTTGATTGAGCGCGTGCTTTCATGGAAGAATAAATAGGCCTTAATATTAAACACAGTTTCTAAACCTTTTATTGACAGAAAAAAAAATTATAACAAGTGTAAGAACCACACAGGTTTTAAGAAATAATAATTAAAAAAAGTTCAAAACACGAATAGATATTGTGTAAAACAAATTTTTAAGCTAGTTACTCTAGTACTATTTATTGTATAGTTTAATATTGAGTTTTTAATTACCGAGAAACATATAAGCTCTGAATTCAGTATAAAAAAAAACAAATTAAAAGTGTTACTGGGTGTAATTAAAAAACAGTAACTTTAAAACACCCACCACAATGATAATTCACTACATCACTAAATATAACTTTGTCAATCCTAAGGTAAAAAAAGGAAACAAGTTACTCCATATAGAAAACAATTTAAAACTCATTTTTTTAATCTTCAGAGTGCTGAGTAAAAATGAAATTCAGTTATCTTACATATAAAAAAATGTATATTTTATTAATGAAATTAAAATTTGTATAAAGGGCAAAGCATATAAATAACATATAGAAAAGATGGAAGCTTTGCAGCTCGTTACTTTACAATCATAATTATATTCTTTGAAATAAGTTTAATTCGTTTAAAAATATATAATTCCGTTACAAAATAAAACGTCCAAAATACCTTCACTTATATTAGACTCGTTACTGCTAGTAAAACATTAAAATGGTAACTAAAGAAAAATATGATCCAAAACAGTTACTACTGTTCGTAAGAAGTTTTCATTCTTTTTTATTATAGATAACTATTGAATGAGGACATTGGTTTAATATAGTATTTCATGAGATATTTTGAAAAAAAATGATTTGATTTAGAATAAATTACATAAATCAGAAATACAACTTACCAGTGCTTATGAAAGGTTTGTTTGTTCTAAATTTCGCGCAAAGCTACACGAGGGCTATCTACGCTAGCCGTCCCTAATTTAGCAGTGTAAGACTAGAGGGAAGGCAGCTAGTCATCATCATTCACCGCCAATTCTTGAGCTACTCTTTTACCAACGAATAATGGGATTGACCGTAACGTTATAACGTCCCCACGGATGAAAGGGCGAGCATGTTTGGTGTGACGGGGATTCGAAACCGCGACCCTCAGATTGCGAGTCGAGCGCCTTAACCACCTGGCCATGCTAACACAAAAAAAAGAACATTATGTGCTTTCATCTAGCGATGGAAAATGAAACTATGAAATGTAGAAGTAATTCTCCTAAGTAGTGGTTTTTCCTTTTTTTCTTATTTTCTCACAAAAACGCGAGTAATAGGAGAAGATAATAACATTGCTCTTATATACAAATTGGGCGGGCAATTTTTTCACATCTTCTCTATCTGTTACGCAAAGTAAGTTTCATCTTAACATTTTGTGCATCAGAAAATTTCGAACTTTCATATGCGAAATTTTAATAATGTCCAAATAATTACCAAACGTTTCCAAAGACAGCACTTTATATTTTATCTATTGTCTTCAGTAATCAATTTCTTTTCGGGTCTGGAAAATTTGAAAGATCTCGCAACCACCATAAAAAATTATGAAATTAGAATAAATTATGCATCTCTCATTCTGAAAAGAACCCAAAGGGATTTAAATTGATAGTTATTGGACGAGCATCAGAACGTATTTGAGGTGCAAACATAAGGTAGTGACAGTACTACTTCTATTCTATTTTAAATAAAGGTTTTTAATAATATTTCAGTACAATCTCCATCTATTGAGAGATAACTGAACGTCCTAGTATTTTTTCTCCATCTATTGTGATAATTGAACTTCCAAGTATTTTTCCCTTATTATTTGTTTCTCCATCTATTGAGAGATAACTGAACTTCCAAGTATTTTTCCCTTATTATTTGTTTCTCCATCTATTGAGAGATAACAAAACTTCCAAGTATTTTTCCCTTATTATTTGTTTC
>NW_013669654.1:50317-58197 GCF_000517525.1 Limulus polyphemus
TGAAATATGATACCACGCATACACATACAGCTCCAGGCTCGGCCCCACTGAAGATTTGAAAGAAAGAAGACCGATATATATTGTATTGATTTGATGATTAAGAAACTGGTGTTATTAAACTGGGACATCAATAATATGTATAGAGATCGTTCACTTACAAATATACTTTGGGTGCTTGATACATTAAATATTAATTTAATCAATTCTTTATTTATTTACTTATTTTTAGCGAAATTGGTTTGTCAGATATCATTTTTGTGAAGTAATAAGTCCCAAACTATCGTAGTCAACATAAAAAAAACATTATGTGCTGCCATCTAGCGACGGTAAGCGAATCTATTATGAAATGTAGAAGTAATTCTCTTAATTAGTGGTTTTACCTTTTTGTTATTTTCTCACAAAAACGCGAGTAATAAGAGAAGATAATAACATTACTCTTATATACAAATTGGGCGGGTAATTTTTTCACATCTTGTCTATCTGTCAGGCAAAGTAATTTTCATCTGAACATTAAAAATACTTTTGTGCATTAGAAAATTTCGAACTTTCGTATGCGAAGTCTTTATACTGTCTAAATAGGTACCAAACGTTTCCTAAGAGAAAACTTTATATTCTATGTATTGTCTTCAGTAATCAATTTCGATTCGTGTCCGTAAAATTTGAACGATCTCGCAACCACCATAAAAAATTATGAAATAAGAATAAATTATGCATCTTTCATTCTGGAATGAACACAAAGGTCTTTAAATTGATAGTTATTGGACGAGCATCAGGACTTGTTTGTTGTGCAAATATAAGGTAGTGACAGTACATACTTCTATTGTATTTTAAGTAAAGGTTTTTAATAATATTTCAGTACAATCTCCATCTATTGAGAGGTAATTGAACTTCCAAGTATTTTTTCTTAATTTTTTCTCCGTCTATTGAGAGATAACTGAACTTCCAAGTATATTTTCTCCATCTATTGAGAGATAACTGAACTTCTAAGTATTTTTCCTTATTATTTGTTTCTCCATCTATTGAGGGATAACTGAACTTCCAAGTATTTTTCTCCATCTATTGAGAGATGACTGAACTTCCAAGTATTTTTCTACACCTATTGAGAGATAACTGAACTTCCAAGTATTTTCCAAGTAGAGGTCTTTGAGCGATATGTATATTAGGATTTCTAACTGTCTCTCCTAGACTTATGTCAACTGATCAGTGAGTATCAAAAATGCTTTCAATAGGAAATTAACACCGAGAAACAGAGAAATAGTTGATTAGTTGTTGTGCGTTTTTCCACAAAGCAGAGAGTGGTACAATAGAATCAGTATGAGGGTACTTACTTCTGAATAACTAAGTTGACCATCACGAAATAAGATTATCTAACACTCTTTTATTTCGAATTCCTTAACTCCTGTAACAAATTAAGTTTAATATTATGTGAACACAAATATAAGAAGAAATATTTCACGACCTTTATCCATAGCTGCGTTTTGTCTATGATCTGAACAATGCCTAAGATGTGGTTGGATAGCAGTTGAAACATTAAGAATTAGTCTGGGCCAGAGCATGTTTACGTTCAGAATCTACTTGTTTTGTGAAGAGGGGAAAAATGGTTATGTTATACACTTTTTCATTCAATCACATATGTTACTTCAGTTATACATGAAGCTAATGTATAGTTTTTTCATATAAATGAAATTTTTGTAACATTTCAATGTCAGCCGTAAGAGACAAGCACCTACATTGCCAGTTCGAAAATTAAAATTGTATAATATACAGGTAAGTGACAAATCTATATCTAGTTTAAACCATAATTTCAAACTGTTCTCATTCAGAGAACAAAACGTCAAATCTTTTTAATTAACAGGATATTGACTATTCTGTGTTAGCTTTGATAGAATTTCATCTCAGTTATCTATTTAATAGATGACACACAGATTTCGTTACTGTACAAAAAACATGATGTTTCTGTTTATCAATAATAGATATTTAGTGGATTCGCCAAGATACTTTATTTTCAAAGTCGAACTGGAAGCTCTAACTTTACCTAAACGGTCTGCCTGTAGAATTTCACAAAAAAAAACAATTCTGGCATATTATAGGAAACAAATTTGTAGAAATTTTAAATAACTTAATAGATAGAGGCACACTTCCGCCTTTATTTAATTAAAGTCGCAGAAACCGCTAAAGACACCAACATCTACAAGCTAGTTAACTTCTGTAGTGAATACTGGTGTATAAAAGACATTTTAAAACGATCAAATACGTTATCTATCTTTAATTGGATAATCAAAGTTTCGCTTTACAGCTTCTGCGGGAGCGTTCCATTAAAACACAAACCGTAATTGACAGTACCAAGCTTCAAATGGTTTAAATAATAACTTCTAATCGAATCTATAGCGTACATTTTTACAACGTGTATTTGAAGTGTAAATAGTAAAGCTTATTGGTGAAAGAATTGTATCGTTGAAATCATTAAAAGTTACCTGTAGTAAATAAAAATGCTATGAAATAACAAAATATAAGATAAAATTAATATAATTATAGATAATAAATATACTTAGTAATCAAACTTAATCATGGGTGCCATCCTTTGTCTCTATACATCTGGTCGTAATTGTTCTTTGAATTTTCTGTCAGTGTACTTGGTGAGGATTGGTGGTTTCGTGTCAGGTATTATTTGTCCATGATTAGTTAGAAATGATCTGCGACTGCGCTTCTTCCGGTTTGTTTAGAACGAGAGTCAATATGTCCTCCTATCTTTGTGTGTAGGGTTCTTCCGATTTCCCCTATGCACATATGATGGCAGATGTTACATGCAAGCTACTAAACAACAATGGAGACAAGACACCCACATTTAGATTGCAACCATGTTTTTGTAAGACAGTTAACTTTATTATATTGTAAGGTATTGTACCGAGATTTTGAAAGTTGGCTTTTAAGGGTTGGGCCTTGTCCGTTCTATAACTTTAATCGGTAAGTTCAGATTTCCCGATTATAGTTTATGTTTTCTCGGAGATAGTTTCGTCAATTAGAGGTACCGTAAAAGTAATATTTTTTTTTTGTTATCTTTAGAAAATTGTCTTTTTTTTCTTCCTTCTTCATGTTGTTGTTGTTTTCATGTTGGAGATGCGATGTTGATTTTTGCGCATAATAGTCCTCGGAAGTTTGTCCAATTTAAAAAAAATAATAATAGTCGTTACTCAAAAAAAAAAAGTGTGATTTTAGTTCAAAGTATGTAGTGGTCGATTCTTTCTTATTCTCTGATAATTGCAACTTTCTTGGAAGTTTTTGGATGACAGGAGTTGAAGTTAAGGAAGAGAGGTCTTCTAATTGGTTTGTGAAACAAGGTAGATTGTATGTTATTGTCATTGAGATGATGGGAGTTGAAGTTAAGGAAGAGGTTCTCTAATTGGTTTGTGAAACGAGGTAGATTGTATGTTATTGTCATTGGGATGACTGGAGTTGAAGTTAAGGAAGAGAGGTCTTCTAATTGGTTTGTGAAACAAGGTAGATTGTATGTTATTGTCATTGGGATGACAGGAGTTGAAGTTAAGGAAGAGAGGTCTTCTAATTGGTTTGTGAAACAAGGTAGATTCTATGTTATTGTCATTGTCGATCCTTATAGTAACATCAAGAAAATCCATACTCCTCTTGTCATTCCAGTGATTCAGGGTCAATTGGATGTTGGGTCTATGAAAATTAGAAAATCTAAAACTGGATTAAAGATGAAAGGCCATGGTTCCAGAGTCCAAAGACGTCATCGATGTGTCTAAGCCAGTTCTTTCAACAATAAGCTTAACTACTTAATATGTCAAAATGCATACTGTAGATTCAACTAGAATTTATTATTTAAATCATATGAAGCTTCTTACTGTGAGTTATGGTTTTGGTGAAAAAGTTGTAAAGTAAAATGTTGAATGTCTAATTAAAGAGAAACACCAAATTTTGTGTCATAAGGTTGTTTATTAAAACCATCAAGAAGTTACAGGACCATCAAAACAAATAGTATTGAAACATTAACTTACTCTGACAAAAATATTGAAAGGATTCAATCATAGAACTAGTTACACACGATGAAGAAAATAAACCACAATACAATAGGTTGTTTCAAGTGTAACTTAAAAGGACATATTGCCAGAAACTGCTGACAAAATCCTTTATGGAATAAAATCTCCACCCCCATCACCAAAGGATGTCAGATAAAAAAAAACTGTTACATAAATGCTGGAAACAGCCATTATAGCTTAGACTGTGAGGAATTGACAGGTGTTAATACACTGTGGAGACAGTGCCTTAAGGATGAGTCTTTGAGCCCAACCAGATCACAGGAACAACAGAGAGCTAACCAGACGTCAGAAAAGCAGGAAATTGTGTAATTACTGGGGCGAAGTTCTCCATCTGCCCCAAATGAAACAAACATTTCATTATTTAAAGAAACCAGTCCACAAGTCTCCAGGTTTATTGATGGAAAGTCTTTCATTATGTTGATCAACACTAGTGATGAAAGATGAGAAACTGCTGCCAAAGATAATGAAAAAAGTGGTAATGACATGAACATCAGGTCAAAATAAATTTCCAGGAAGAGGAAAGTTGGAAATTAATTATCCTTACTGTTGGAAACTTCTGGAAACTTCTCATCATGTGTGGGTGGCCAAGAGTGCATTTCATGCAGAGACATCAATGTGAAGTTAGGTTAGCTTCAATGTGATGCAGAGACATCAATGTGAAGTTAGGTTAGCTTCAATGTGATGCAGAGACATCAATGTGAAGTTAGGTTAGCTTCAATGTGATGCAGAGACATCAATGTGAAGTTAGGTTAGCTTCAAATAGCTTCACAATCTATGACTTGGAACCCCCCTGTGCACTACACGATAATTACCACCAAGAAATGAAATACTTACACCAGGACTTATTAGAAATAAATATTCATCTAGTGATTGGGGCGTAGTAGAACCAAACACTCCAAGCTGTCTTGAAGGACTGTTGGTTGGAAGAACTCTTGTGGATCTGAAGTATAAAGATGTCGTCATTAGGGCCACAAACATAAACTTTAAAATTTGATTCAAGTTTGAATGGGACATTGAATAAGAGAGGCTTCAAAGGTAGTACTTGCACAAGTTGTCATTTATGCTGATTTAAAGTTATTATTTGACTAAATAATGCTAAATAAGACCCATCTCTTCATAAAAGTAAAGTTTTCTTTTTCCAAGCATTACTCATAGTTGATATAAAATTTGATTTAATATTCCATGTTTTGGTTGATAAATAAGTTTACACGATAATTCTTCTAATGAACTTGATGAACAAAAGGTTTTTAAATGTGAAGAATTCTTGCGTAAGTTTTTTTACCTACCAATTAATCCAGAATATGAACCTTAAACAATGAAAGTCCACGTTTTGCTTCTAAAGTGTTTAACATTCAGATATTCTTTTTTGTGACATTTTAAATCAAATGTCAGATGACAGTTGTTGTTCAACACACAAAATTAACAAAGTATTTGAACACTACTGGACCTTAAATGCTATAAATTATTTTTCAATTGAAGCCAAACAGCATTTTCAGCATTACTATTTTAAATAATTTTATTTACATCAGAATATCACTACACACACGCATGAAAAGAATGGACAACTAGTAAGAATTCATCATTTTTCTTTTTATTAGCTGTCATCAATACAAAATGTCAACAAATCTGCTAAGTTTAGAATGGGCCATATACTTTACACGTCTCTCATCCAAAATTATATATATATATATGTCTTATATCCATATTTACATGCACAGAATAGCACTAATGTCACAAATAAAAACTATATTAGTCTTTTGTACCAATAAAGTAGTACCATTCTTCACTTAAGATAGAGAGAATTTACTGTCTTTCATAGTAAAATAATTTTATCTCGTGAGGTACGAGATGTTCTCAGTTGAAACCTTAAGATAGCCAAAGATTTTTTCGGAATAAAGTAAGCAATACGGTGAACAGTAACTTTAATTTTAACTTTCACTAAAAACACACATGAAATACTGTTAGGCAAACACCATTTCTGAGAATATGAAGATTTAGGTAAAATACTCTGTCAGAGACTGTATGTACAACCTCTAAGAGGCATGCCATGAGATTCAATGGAAAACCTGGCATAAACATAGCTAGAGTCATTGAAGTAGTTCAATAACTGTGTTAATTATTACTACAGAATGGAAACCGGAAGAAAAAAAAACAGATTCCTTAAAGCCTGCTGCTAACAATGTACACACTATCTACACATTTTTGACATAATTTTGGCACAATGTGATTATTTCACATTCATCATCATATTTTCTTGGTATAGGCATTTTGTGAGCTTAGACAATAACCTCTAATTCATCCTATGGAAACCTGATGGCTAACAGCACTCTCTTAACTCAGCACTCTTTACAATATTTTACAACAACGTCAGCACTCAAACTCTGAAGCAGTGATTGCATTCAAGTCTTTCATTAAGCCCTCTAGGTTAGCCATTTCTTGATTCAGTTCTTCTGTACTGTAAGATGGCTGAAACGAAAAAACCAAAACACTAAAGAACAGATACAAGTTAATATAGTAACAACAACTTCTGCATTAAAATAACTTACATCTGCAAGTAGAAGGACGGATAAGTTGTACCAAAATTTATATAAATAAGATTAAAAACAGATCAAATCCTTAACCCATTCACTGCTGATTCGTATAGGATAGGTCCACCCCCCGACAGCTGAATGCAAGTGTGCCATATACGACGTACGTACGGCTTGCAAAGATTTTTCGCTCGTTTAAGAGCAGTTCCAGTCATCGGATTAATAGAAATAAATTAAATATTTATGATTTTACTTTAATACAAATAAATCATTGGATGATTACAATCAATTACATATTTAGGCAAAATGGAAAATTGAACATAACTGTTTTGGTTTTTAAGCAAAAGGTATAAATTAAAAAAGATTCTTACTACATATTAAAATTCACAAAAATTGCTGATAAGACAGAAGTAAAAGGTTCCAATTTAAGGTAACAGTTATTAACAATACTGTAATTCCATATTTATCATATTAAATCCTTTAGTAAATATACATATATATATAAAAAAAGGAATGGTTCCTACCAGTATTTGATCCTCCTTTAAAGGTTTACAGGCAGTTATTAACGGCTCTGGTCGAGCATTATGTGATGGAGTGTCAGAAATAGTACCTGACAGTGCAGTATTACTGATTTCACCCAATTTTAAAGGACTTGTCGATAGTTTGGGTTTATTAACTACAGAAAAAAAAATCAAATTTAAAAAATGCATAACAAAAGGTTTAAAGCAAAATATTTTATTTTACAAAAAATAATTCACATTAAAGTGCTCTTATACAGAGTCATAACTTTACCTATATCTGTGAAACAAATTATAAAGTCTGAAAAATTAAAATGAATACAGTAACAAAATTCTACTCATTCACAATTATTTCGTGTCACTTGTATCCTTATATCCTGCTTTCACACACTGATATTTGGTGCAACATACCAATGGGTGGCTGTGTGGTGGTTGAAGTAGGGGGTTCAGGAACACTAAAACTCCTTAACGGATGTCCCAAGGGCCCTCTTCCAAAGGATCCGTAACTCCCACTCTCATCTTCACTAGTACCACAGTCACTAGGTAAGAACGTACTGTTGTATAGAGGAGGGTTTGCAGATAACTTATCATAACCTACTGGTGGGGTATTAACAGGGGATGAAGAAGTATCTGATGGTGCTGAAAGTGAAATAACACAATATTTTTAATGTATTCTGAAGATGTTTTCACATAAAGAATATGGGTTAAAAATGACTTGGGATGGGTGAATTTATACTTTGATGACATTAAGCTGAGATTAATATATATATATATAT
>NW_013669654.1:59001-82175 GCF_000517525.1 Limulus polyphemus
GAAGTGAATAGTTTTCAGTGAATTTATTGCTATTGTCCTCGCCTCTAACATCTGCTATATATTTTCATTCAAAAGAAACAAGGGAAAATATAAATAAATAAGAAATAAACTAAAATAAAATATTGAGGAAACATAAAAGCATTCTTTTCAATGAAACAATTCAAACATAAATTTCCGTTAAGAAAAGCATGCGTTTTAATTATAAGGGTACAAAATAGGTTAATGGAAAACAAAAGTCTTATTTTCATCATCATAAGTAAACCACGTGCGTTAAAATACGCAGAAAGTTGAGAAATGACATTTTTAAAACATTCTCTTCAGGATTTTTTATTTACCAGATGCAAACTCAAAAGAAACATATGGTGTTCTACCATACAACTGATATACTTCCAACAAAAAAGACTGAAAAATAAAAGTGATTATCCAAAAGGCAGTTGTCCATTTCTAATATGTTATAGTTCAACAGGAATCATTTGTTATTAATCCAGAAAACTTTAAGCTCAGTCACAAATGTAAATTTTCCAATACAAATTAAGATTCTTAAGTAAGCGTTCGTCTCATAAGATTGGGTAATCCTGAAGTGTTAACAACTTGTTTGCACACTCTTCATTGCCAATGGGGTGTCCATTGGGGGGGGGGGGGGGGGAAGTAAGCTTCAGAACTTAAAATGTAAAATTACAGGTTTTAATTCCCAGAAGTTCACTGAGCACGGATAGCTTATTGTGCACTACGAAATCAACAACAATCCGGTCAAATCATACACTCAAATACAATTTGGTTAAATACTTTAGAGTGAATGTGTTTAAAAAGAAATTATTGAGAAGACAAAACATTTCAGTGTACTTTGTTACTTATGATTATGCCACCTAACCGCATAAAGTTTTCAAAAGCATTTCAGAATCATTTCATCTACGAAACGGGAATAAGCACATACATTAAAAAAACTATTTTCACAAAAAACATACAATTTTAGACTGAGTATATTGTAACCACAGAGCATTTCCATTAAATATTAAATCAAGGTTACTCGTGAAAAAAAAAAGGTTAGAATTAAAAGTAAAAAGAACGTTTACAATGCACAATAAAACTTTTATTTGGCTGATGTCCATCACCATGTAAGTCTTGTAATGTCGGCCATTAGCCATATAAAGTTTTTTTGTGCATTTTAAACATGTTTAGTTTTACTTTTAGCATTTCCATAACTCAAAAAAATAAATCAAATATATCAACGGCTGTTCTTTTTTCATGTTTTCAAACTGGACAGACAGACAGACATGATTTTCACAAATTCCCAAATTGTACAGGACTACATCAAAATAGCATGTCAAAAAAGGTTTTTGATAAAAACTTTTATGTTTTATTATGACCTTATTTCAAATAATTTACACAACATTCATTTCAATTGTTAAAAATCTATTAACTTTCTTTCTGGATATGTCTGGCAGATCGATATCCCTGATTAGGCCCTATCAGGAAAAGTTGTGTAAGTACTGACCAAGGTAGCAATCTTTTCTGAGCTCTAAAGTTCCCAACATTGATTCATCCCCTAAAACTTGAGAATTTCGTGGAATTGGAGTGTCGGTCATAGGAGCTTCAGTACCAAGTTGCTTATCTGAAGTCTTAAGTTCCATCTGGTCGTGATGTATCCACAAGTCAGGTGGTTTAATATCCTTGTTTTTTCCTGCTATTTTTCCTTCTCTGTATAAAATCAAAATTTGCTAACCTTATTACGGACCCACATAAAATACTATACACTATACTACAGCCAATGATGGCTAAATTATTGGTCTTTTGTTTTGCTGTATATATTACTCACTATATTCTTAAAAATAGGATGCTTTTCTTTTGAATAATTAAGTCAAAGCTTCCATAAAGTATGCTAATTTGCTTTTGTTATCAGTTTATTTAAGAAAATAAATGCTAAAAAAATTAATGCTACAGTTAAATTATATATACATATGTATATTTACCCTTTCTTTGTTCCCTTCAAAATGCAGCCCTGTTGTCGACGACACACCATGATGCTAACAACAGTGATAAACAGCAAAGTAAACACAGAAACACAGATGATGATGATGTGCAGTGTAGTGTTAGTCAACCCACTGCCGGTTTCTGAAAAATCAACATCTGAAGTTTACATACTACTCTCATAAAGAGAGAACAATTTTCTTAAAAGCTTTTCAAATGTACACAGAGCAAAAATAAACAAAACTTGTGACTGAAATGACAAAAAAAAAATATTAAACAGTTCTTTATTTTCTAATTATGTTTCCCATTAAGGAAACAAAAATCGAATAAAGAAAAATGTTAGATAATGTTCCCCTCCTTCTTTCTTTTGTTATTAAATCCTAATGACCTAATTTGATACTAATTGCACACTTCTTAAATACTTGTGTCTGTAAAATTCAAAGCTAAAAGTGGAAATGTGACCCTATTTTGGGCACTTTTTTTTACTCCCCCTTCTTAGGCAAGAATCCTAAAACAAAGTGGCCCATGTGCATCATTGGACAGTTTCCAGTTATGGTAATTGTGGTAATTAAACCAGCCAACTATGGGTGATGAAAGTCAAGTCTATACAAAAAATGGAATATACCCGATTTCAGGGTCTTTTATCACTCTTCTCAAACAAAATAGCTCATGTACAGAATCAGAGAGTTTCTAGATACCATACCAAAAATTACAGTAACTGAGCCAATGAACTCTGGGTGATGGATGTTAACACACACACACACACAGACCAGGGTCCAAATTCACACCAGTTAGTCAGTCTTGACTAGCTAGGAGGCCTGTGTACCAGCTAAAATACCAAAAAAACTAATAATCTACTCAGTCCAACAGAATTTTTTCTATTTTACCATCTGACAAACACTTGTATACTTTAATCTTAAAACCGTTTTTGTCTCATGAAAATGTCTTTTTTAATTTAATCATCCAAATGGAGTTTCTAGTTTTCCTGGCCTATTTTTAAACGAAATCCCTATGATGTGTGAAACTAAAAGGAACGTGTGAATGATGGGATTCATCCACCAAATGAAGTGTGATGAACATTAACATCTCGGTGGAAGGATACTTTAACTTTTAGTCAGTATTAAAGTAGTTATCTCAAGTCATATTATTTTTTTTTGTTGTTTATCTGGATTGATATAAAGATTATGTACATTCCAAGAGTAATATAATAAAAAACGTTTGTTTTCAATTAAAGAGTTCCAATTAATGTTACACATATATACACACACACACACATACATATTTGCAATTATCCCTTTCTTTAAAACTTTCACATCAGCACTTAATAAAATTAACATATTATATATGTGTGTGTATGTGTTTGTACTTGGTTTGGACTACTTTTAATTTTTCGAAGGACCAGTTAGAAAATTTATGAATTTTAGACTCTGACACACTATATACACACACACATAATACAACATTTTTTATTAAGATTTTGTGGGTAAAGACAGATAAACTGTCAAAATTCTAATACAGACATTCTAGTATTTCCAAAAATATAAAAAAAACACTGCACGTGGCAGCAGAGCTGTCGCACAAATCAAGTGTCGTCAGTGAAAAAAGTTTGGGAACAACTCTATTAAGGTGTAACCAATATTAGCAAAATATAAAGATATGAATAATAACAACATTTCTAAAGATATGAATAATAACAACATTTCTAAAGATATGAATAATAACAACATTTCTAAAGATATGAATAATAACATTTCTAAAGATATGAATAATAACATTTCTAAAGATATGAATAATAACAACATTTCTAAAGATATGAATAATAATAACATTTCTAAAGATATGAATAATAATAACATTTCTAAAGATATGAATAATAACATTATCTTACCTTGAACTTTTCCACCTACTGCATGTACTTTGTCTGTTAATTGGTTTGAAAAAACAAAAACTGTTACAGGTAAAAATTCAAAAACAGTCAATTACACGACAAAATGCACTCTTTAAAAGTAGATTAAATAAAACATAACCTAGAGGTTAAAATATAAGACGTAATATATATGGGTACAAAAATTAAATCCTACCAGATTATTCTTGATTAAATAAGTAACTTCATGCTTCGCTTTTCTTTAAAGTAAAAACTTTTACTAATAAAAATGTAATATTTGATTAGGAACAATACTAACGTTTATCTGTGACAAAGATCACTTCTGTAGAAAAGGGGCCATAGCCTTTGTTGTTGCGTGCTTGTATTTTGAAATAATAGGTTGTAGCTGGAGTAAGTCCTTTAAGCGTTGTTGTCATTTTATCTCCAACAACACCTTCCACAACCCAGTTGATATCTTTTTGTGTGTTATCAGTTGTGTAAAAGATGACATATCCTTAAAAATAACAGTAAAATATCAAAACTTACAAATGTAATGATAAACAAGCTTAAATTAATTAGCTTGTTTGTTTTTGTTCTTGTTTTAAAACATGTATAGCATAAAACAGCATTAATATTCCCCAACTAAAACTGTGGTCACTCTACCAGCATGAATGCATAATTTGAAAAAAAGCATTGTATTTTATTTTAAAACATACTTAATGTAGATTTTTTGCAAAAATAAACTTGAAAAGGTAGAAAGAAAATATTTCATATTTTTTAACAGTTGAATTTTGTATAAATTATGAAATTTTACATTTGAATATTATAATTCATTCCTAAAACTGCTTTTCATAAATAAATTAGAAAAGTTAAAAATTTATGTTAAAGTGGTTCCTTTTTTACTTTTGCACAAAACCAAAACAGTCAAAATAATGACTGGTAACACCAAGACCATCAAAATAACAACTAAATGCATTTAATCACTGAAATTTTAACTGGTTTATATTATATAGCATATCATGATCTTCCTTATTAAGTACCTAACCTCAATTCTATTTATATTAATGAGAATAAATTGTCTTTACTCAAATATATTTCATTATAATTCATTCTAGTGATAATTCCGAGGTCTGACTGAACTGTATTCAAAAGTTTTTTTCATTATGACAGTAAAAAAAGGTCAACAGACATAATTTGTAATGAACACATGGAAATATCATCTGTAGAGTCACACACATACTATTCTGATAAATTTGTAAAAAATTGTTCGTGTAATATGTTGTCAAAAATATAACACAATTCTTCTGTAGACATCGCCACCTGTTAAAGAAAAATAACTGCCAAATTAATTGTCCTATTATACCTGTGATAAGTCCATTTGGCTGTTTTGGAGGTTGCCAATGGAGATTCACCACCGTAGATTCATCTTCAGAAGGTACCAGAGTCAGATCTCGAGGTGGAGAAGAAGGAGCTTGGGAGAGAAGAATGAACAAAAATATTTAAATGCTTTTGTATGTTATTTCATAAAATGCCAAAGAAGACGAAAAAATAATCCTGTGCAAACTATCAATAATTTATGTTCCTAGCTAAGAACTGGGCTTAAAATTACTCCCTGCCGGCTTCTGTACAATCAATATATGCATACATTCATGCCTGCGAAAAAAAACCAGAAAATTATGTGTATTTCAATCCAAAATTAACTTTGATGTTGTAACCATCTATTACCTGTTGAATAAAACCATATCTGTTTCAGTTTTCCTTTCAGAAATTGTTATTTAATTTTTCCTAACTCTTTGTGTAATTCTACATTAATTATAGGTGACGGTTTTAACAAAATTTGGGGATAAGGGAGATTTAAAGGTCAAAATCTTCGATACAAATTTAAAAACTACAATAACATTTTGTTTATTTTCTTAGTAGGTTCAACAGACTTTATCTATCTCTTCGAACTTGTTGTAAGTTTCTAGAGTAAGTCTTTATCTGATCTAGCATAAAGAAACATCATCTCCAAACATTTTTTTTTTTAAATAGTGGAAGAAGCTTTACAAGACTGAATTCAACCACCTAAAACATTCAATGTTCACAGTTTAGTTCTAGAGAATGGAGGTAATCTTTTTTTTTCTGGTTTATACATACCTGCTTCTTGTGTGGTGTTAAAGGCACTCATACTCCAAGTGCTTTCCTGTTGACCTAAGACCACTTTTACGGAAAATTCATACTGCGTGTTGGGCTTCAGATCATCGATCATACAATTCAGGTCAGTGGAGTTGTAAAATTTGGACTTGGAATGAGCTTCATAACTGAAAGGAGTGTAACGAACTGTGTAGAACCTGCTGTCTGTAATAATCTGGTTCTGAGTAAGAGTTGTATCAGTCCAGTAGAGCACAACAGTTGTAGGAGACAGCACAATGGCTTTCAAACCCACGGGTGGCAACATTGGAATCAGTGGTTCGGGTGCTGTTCCAATGCAGTGACATTATTACTGAATACTAACTTCCATAACAAAAACATAGTTTTTAGTATAAAAATAGTTAAATCTTCAAAAAAGCTTTTTTATACTTCTTAAACCTAATTAAAACATATTGATACTCTGCTACAAAAACATTACTGAACCATTAATCCATATATTATTAAATATTAATTATTATTAAATCATAGTTTCTTCTCATATAAATTATTAACAATAACCTTTATATTGAACATATTTTTGTCTTTTAGAATATTTTCCAATCCTCATTTTAAGATCATTATAAGAAAAAAAATATTTTAACTTTCTTTTATACATTATACAGAGTTATGTAATTGTTTTAAACTTCATAAAATAAACATTTAAAGTAGTGTGAACAGGTCCTCTGTAGGTGATTTACTTTGCATAAATAATGGACTTTCATGAACATTTTGACACAAACAGGGGAAGAACTAATTATTAAATGAAGCACAAACTAGTAGCACTGTTTGAAAGTTCAAATTATCATCAAAAGACAATTTTAACACTTTTTATCAATTGCCATTGATTGTGAACAGCCATTAATGTCTGCATGATTGACTCCCAAGGTAAGGGTTAAAAAAACTACATGAATCCAGTGGCTATAAAATACATGACATCTAAGGCCTTTTGTGTTAAAACAGGTCACTGCTAGTCTTTTGAGTTTTACCCATTAAAACAGTATTCTTTCATATCTCATATTTATAAGCAAATATCCCATTAAGAGTTACATTACTCAAAAAAATTAAATTAAATTGGATGGAACATATATTTCTATTTTGTTATGTTTCTGAATGTTTTTTTTCTTACGATTTATATTCAAACTAGTTTAACCCTATTTAGGATTTTCAATAGTGAAACTTGTATCTGTATTGAGAAGAGAGTAAAATGTTGTTTTTCTTTTTCAATTGCGTAGCCTAATGTGAAACATAAAAATGAAAAACAGTAACAATGAATCAGCTGAAACTTTGTTGAATGGACGGCAACTGCCTGTTGTAGAAACACAAGTGTAGAGAACAATGTTTCAAAAGTCTTCCACCTTTCATCTTGAGGCGGAAGACTTTCAAAACGTTGTCCACTACACCTGTGTTTCTACAACAGGCAGTTGCCGTCCATTCAACTAAGTTTCATCATGAACACTCGGGCCTAAAAAATCTATCAAAGAATGAATTATCTCCTTAATACTAAACAAAACAATCCATCTTTCCATTCAATCCACTAAACCAATCTATTCAATCCACTCCTATGAATTCACAAACAAAAAACAACTCATTCAACAACAGTTCATTCACTTCATTTAATTTATAGATCACAAAAACAAATTCTCCTTGCAATTCAGTTGAAAGACTTCAGATATGTATTTGACATTGTTAGTGATTGGTGAGAAATTTGATACCACAGGAAAACAAAAATATATTTACGTATTCTGATATGAGAGTGGAATAGGTAACTTGGATCAACAATGTATTAACACTGCAAACTCAAAGAATATAATTTAGTAGGCTAAGCATTAATACATATGCAAATAATAACATCAATTTTAATTTCATGCTGAGGAACTCTTATTTAAAATATCCAAGATTTAAATGTACTTGTCTTGTTTATCTGTGTTTAAGAAGGTTTGTGATAAAAGATCGTTTTAATTGCTCAATTCTTACTGCTTTTAACGAGTGTCCTCACTGTTTCGTAAATGGGTCTGCCATCACCCACTTGGTTGAATGCTCTAAGACTGATTACATACTCTGATGATGGTTCTGAAAATAAAACAAAAACATGTACTAGTACGTATAATACAGGGTGGGGAAAAAGTGAATAAACAGTTGGTACTAAAAAAAATATTACGAAGACAATTGAAACCAATCTAATTATTGTTCGTTTCAAAGTAACAGTTAGAAACTAATTTATGTATATTAACTTTTTTCTTACTGTATATAACACTGATATTTATCAAAGTAACCCTTATAAAAAAACAACAGAAAGTTGTTTAACTATGAGTACGCTAAAGCACCATACAGGATATCTTATACGTGTAGGAATAGGTTTCTTGTATACGATTACCATATTACAGTCCCACAAAAATCCTATAAGACTTATATAAAACTTACAGAAATTGATTTTATATATTATATAGATTATCTTACAGGAAAATTTGCAGGATTTTGTACAACAACAAAGTAAGACAGTGCAGGAAAAAATCCTTTAAGACTTTGTGTCCTAATATATTATTGTACTTCAATTTACTAAAGAACCTCCTATACACTACCCATATAACTATTTATATAACAATTTTTTTCAAAGGTTATGTATGCTTTTTAATCGGATACAGGTATTAACTGACAATATGTAGCTCACTGTTATTTCCTTTATCAAATTAAATAAGGTACAATCAACTTATTTTACAACTGAACTAATTGATCTATAAATTAATTAAATAAGATTTATACCCACTTACGGAGATATTCAATTGTGTAATGCCGTTGCTTGCCATTAAGAACTTTAGTGTAAACATCAGGAAAGCCAACTCCCCAACCAATGGTGTAACCTCGTATCATGATATTTTGATTGCGAGGAGGAGTCCAGCTAACAAATATTGAAGTAGCACTTGGTCTTGCTCGGAGACTTTTAGGTCGATCAGGAACAATAGATTCTGTGGAAAACAGATTAATAAAATAGCTAGGACTAACTAAGTGATATAATTAGATGATGAGGAATTTTTAAAAGTACATACCGTTAAGTACATGAATTTTCTTAAGTTTTTAAGCCGTACAGTAATAGGTAGTAATATTTTATTTATTTGAACATCTAATTAATAATATTGAATTATTCTGGTATCGACAGATTGCTCAAACTCTCACTGAGAAACATAATACTGACGTAGCTATTTGAGGACATCTGCACTAGCCATCCCAAAGTTTGAAGTGACAGACTATAGGGAAGGCAGTTAGTCACCATCACCCACTACTAGGAGTCTCATAATGGAATTATAACTGGTTATAGAATTCGTTACAAAGTTCGAGGAAGTCGGTGGGGTGAAACCATAACTACTGATGGCAACAGAAGACTGTATGCCATAACAGATTAGTATATAGCTTATAACTCTTAAGCTACTCTTGTCTGACTAACAAGTGGGATTTTTACCATTAATCTTATAATGCACCAGAGCACGATTACTAGCATTTCATTTACTTTTTTTGTAGTAATGGGATGCAAACTGCAGAATCTCATATCCACAGTCCAGCATATTAACCCCTGGGTTATACTTGCTCCTAGAAATAAGGGAACAACTTACTTACACAAAAGTGAAACAGGTTTTTATTACATTTAGTCTCACTTCAAAAAATAATCTTCTTCACCTTGCTAAGCCTACAAGTGTCACTAACTAAATGATTAAACATTAGTCTAACTCACTATCTCTTTACAATTACTCTGTTTATAAGGTAATTTCCAATATTTTAAATTCACTCCTTCTCCTAATTTGAATTTTCCATAAAACTATATATGCAGAACATTATATCCAATGTTTTAGACCAGGGATTCTCAAACTGTGGTTCGCGTACCACTTGTGGTAGGTGGAGCTAATGTCGGTGGTACACGACGTAAGTAATATAAAAAATTTGTAATAAGCCCTATCTGAGCTTTCCACATACATATACATACTACTATCCTCACTTATATACTCACCTCTACTCACATAGACTCGTCAGTATTTTCTTCCCTTAAAACTGACAAAAATGGTATCACATATTCTTCAATCGTGCCAGAAAAAACAATTGCATCCTTCGCATTAATGGGTAAGTGTTAAAATTATGAATTTTTGTTATTAGTTTTTATCTTTTTTTTTTAAATTAGGCCTGGGTTTGTAATTTTAAAAAATTAAACAAAAAGTGGTACATGAGCCTCAAACGTTTGAAAACCACTGTTTTAGACAATGTTTATGTCACTTAAAACATATCAAGAATAATATCTAGTAATTAAATTTATAATGCAAATATGAAGGTAATCCATAAATACTGATATTAAAAAAAAACATAACTTGGAAAATTGATACAATAAACAATTTACAAATCAAGAGAGTTAAATTCTCTCACAAAACATTTCTATTTTACTGTAAAAAGAATTAGCAAAACGTGAAATATAATTCATTAGGAACACTTGAGCAGTCATTAACTTTGAAGTAAAAAATATGATGTTACTTAAACACAGTTTTCTTGAAATTATAAATTTCAGCATAAAAAAAACTGTCAGTTATCTTACCATCAAGATCATTTTCATACAAGTCAACAGTAAACCACTGTGTTGGTGGTCCACTGCCATTTACTGAAAGTGCGGCAATCTTGACACTATAGTGACCACCTCGTTCTAAGCCTAAATGTAAGGATAAAAACCAATGTTTAAATTAAAATGGGATAGAGGCAATGAAATGACTGAAAACAGAGCAATTGCTAAAAAAAATGTCAAAAAATAATAATAATTTAGCAAGATATATTTTTTTTACAATCACTAGATAAGCATTAGTTTCAACCAAAATGTTGTGAAATATATCTTAGAAAATAAACTATAAATTCTAAATGTTAAATTAAACAAATGTATGATATTTTACGAAGTATTCAAATTAAAACTAAACCAACTACTAAACTAAAACATAGTATTGGTGTCATAAATTAGACTAAAATGAGCATTAAGCTTTCTAAAGTGAAAATATGGAATATTTAAACAACTTTGAATTATAAATTCACTACTGATTAAAAGTCTTCATGATTTATGTTATTTTCACAGTAAAGCTTCATGAAATCTACCATAAAATATTATATTTTCCTCAAGAAAACTTAAGCTTCACATTTCCTACTTTTTTTTTAGAGAAATTCATTCATTAGCTTTCTTAGATGTGTTCAGCCCATCTTAGTTCCCAAATTTAAACCCTGATGATAACGATACTGCACATTATACAAGTTATGACTGAAATATTTGCCAACACTTGTAGCTCACACATCATTGTAGCAGTATGAAGAGTACTTAAGTTGTTTTTAAAGTAGATTGTAGCACACACTCATCATTGTAACAGTATGAAGAATATTTAAGTTGTTTTTGAAGTAGATTGTAGTGCACACATCATTGTAACAGTATGAAGAATATTTAAGTTGTTTTTAAAGTAGATTGTAGTGCGCACATCATTGTAGCAGTATGAAGAATATTTAAGTTGTTTTTGAAGTAAATTGTAGCACAAACATCATTGTAGCAGTATGAAGAATACTTAAGGTGTTTTTGAAGTAGATTGTAGCACAAACATCATTGTAACAGTATGAAGAATATTTAAGTTGTTTTTGAAGTAGATTGTAGCACACATCATTGTAGCAGTATGAAGAATATTTAAGTTGTTTTTGAAGTAGATTGTAGCGTGCACATCATTGTAGCAATATGAAGAATATTTAAGTTGTTTTTAAAGTAGATTGTAGCGCGCACATCATTGTAGCAATATGAAGAATATTTAAGTTGTTTTTAAAGTAGATTGTAGCGCGCACATCATTGTAACAGTATGAAGAATATTTAAGTTGCTTTTAAAGTAGACTGACAGATACAAGACCGGCACCTGCAGCAATAAGAACAATAGCATTATTTTAGCACACACTCATAAGACATCTTTATGGTGGTTGAAATCTTACTCAAAAGTAGAAGATGTACCACCAGAGGTACTTCACTTTCACTCTCAATTTCATACTAATTTCAGAATTTTATTCAATTTAAAGTTCAGAAATAATCAAGCTAGATACCTTTGTTTGCAGTAAGTCAAGGGTGAGCAGGGATCATATTTCAATTTCAGCAAACAAGCAATGTAATGTAAGCATCTAGAAGCATTCTTTTTAATATACCACTATAAACCTATAGTATCCTCTCGTAACACACAAATATTTATAAATACAATTTATTTTACTAACTATATATAATATACAAAACATAATAATAATAATAATACACAAAAATATAATAAAAACATATCATGATTTAAGATGAAGCATGCACTTCCCCATGTAAAACTATACACAAAATTAGTTTACTTTATTCTAAGTCAAGTACTATAGAGGTCAGCACTAGTCTTTTTACAAAAAATGTGGATCTTTTTCTCTTATACAAAGAGTTTAAGTGATTTATCTTAGCCTAAAAGAAATTTGAAAAATGAAAGTACTCAAAAGTTAAGAGAGCAAAACAAAGAGGAGCTTAGCTTAACTTGCAGTTTATGCCCACCCCACCCCCGGCTATGCCCCTGTTACATACTAACCTGTTATGGCATACAGTCTCCTGTTTCCATCAGTAGTTATGGTTTCACCCCGCCGACTTCCTCGAACTTTGTAACGAATTTTATAACCAGTTATAATTCCATTATGAGACTCCTTGGGTGGAGGTTCCCAACGAACTATTAAACTCTTGAAAGTGCAAAGGAACAAAAGAAAGTCAGGCTAAGAAAATGCAGTGAAAACGTCTCCTCAGATTACATCTAACATACAATTTGTTTATAAAAAATATTGGGCACAAAACAAAACTAATGACAGAGGGTAAAATATTCTGCTTGACAGACGATTGTAAAGTTATTTTTCAAGAACACTTATACGACTTATTTAATATATTACAATGACTTGCAAGCACAGCCAAAAATATACAGCAGTAATCAAATTATTATATAAAGCAAAAAAATATAACTTAACTTACTGTGGAGCTGGAGGCCTCAACAGTGACATTTTGTGGTGGTTCACTTGGAGCTAGAAACATTGATAAATAATATCAGACGAGGTACTCCCTGAACTTTATGACACAAACCGAGTTAATACGAGTTCGAGTTCAAAAGTTCAGCTGTATTTAAATAACACCGAAAAAACCTTTAGAACTTACTTAAACAAATAAAATCAATAATAGCAGAATTTTACAGTTCGAGTTATTAAATGCATGCTAATAAAATTCGCTTTCCTCTCGTGAAATTAACAAGCACATCTTTTCAAAATCATACAATATAGGTAGCAATTTTATCAAACTATCAGCTGTGAAAAAATTAACTTCGTAATTATTATTTCTGATTTACAATAAAAAGTTATACAAAAAATAAATCATTGTAATATGAATACTTGGAAAGTTAACTAGAGATATCAAACTAAGAATGGAAAAAAAAATGTTGTTTTTTCAATTTCTTTACTTTTTAATTTTTGATTAAAAATAAATTGTGACAAAATAGTAAAATAAACACCTTTAATGATGCTAATAGATGAACTCCATTAACTGAGAACTCAATAAACTTAGAAATTAAGATATAAATTGTCTTTGATTCCACTCAAAACCAAATCTTCAGTGAAACTAGGATCTAACTTGATGATAATGACTAAATCTAAGTTAAATCTTCAGTGAAACTATGGTCTAACTTGATGATAATGACTAAATCTAAGTTAAATCTTCAGTGAAACTACAGTCTAACTTAATGATAATGACTAAATCTAAGTTAAATCTTCAGTGAAACTATGGTCTAACTTAATGATAATGACTAAATCTAAGTTAAATCTTCAGTGAAACTACGATCTAACTTAATGATAATGACTAAATCTAAGTTAAATCTTCAGTGAAACTACGGTCTAACTTAATGATAATGACTAAATCTAAGTTAAATCTTCAGTGAAACTACGGTCTAACTTGATGATAATGACTAAATCTAAGTGAATAATATTGAATAATCTCCTACTATCTGAGTATGTTTGAGCTGAAACCTCTCTTGTGCTGATCCCGGGTCCATTTTTGTTTACAGCCACTACCCAAACACTGTATTTAGTAAATTTCTTCAGGTGTCTGATAACGTAGCTGGTATCAGTGGTAGTGATTTCATGCTCAGTAGAAGCTCCTGCTTCCATGTAGTAAAGTTTATATCTGTCTATCTGGCTATTTGGTTTATCAGGGGGACTCCATTGTACTTGGATAGAAGTTGGTGAGGTAGATATTGCACGTAAGTTGCGTGGAGAACCTGGAACATGAACTGGAAGGGAAGAATGACTTTTCTTTAAAAGCAACGCAATCATATTTTTGATATACGTGAGGCTGATTATTTCTGTGTATTGATGTAATGTATTCTATCATAAAGTGTGTTACTCAGTAACAATAATGCCAAGTACAGTTCACCTGTATAATTTTCTAAAGGCTATTTTCACTTTGACACAATTTTTATGCCTAAGTTCACAAACAACAGAAATTCCTCACTTTTTGTAGTATGTCTAACTTACAAATAAACTTACTTACAGTTACAGAATTTACTTGCTGAATCATTAACTTAAAAGACACAAAAACTCTCACTACAAACACTGAACCAAATCATTCTCTGAACACTTCACTGAATTCTCATTACTTGTATTTATAAATAATGTACCCTTGTCTCTAGGTATCAGACAAAGCTTCTCAATTATTACATCATCGTGGTTAGCAGCTCCATCTAGCAAACAACTAAATTATAACATAAAATAAATGAGGTTGTAAAAATATACCTTTCTTATGTATCAAGTCATGCTTATAAAACTTAGATATGAATTGTAGCTCACCTGTGCTTTGAACTGAAACAATAAATCTTAACTAACATATTGTGCACCAGTTCATGATAATGATTTTTTCACACTTACCTTCAGCTTTGGTTTCTACAGCAATTTGATTCGAACTGCTTCCTGGTCCATGTTGATTGTATGCAATAACACGGATGGTGTAGCGGGTGGAAGATCGGAGACCCTGAATACTGACTTCTTCCAAGTGAGGTATGGTTGTATTCACTACTCTCTCTCTTGAATAAAAAACAATTTTTAAATAGTACATTCAAACATGGTCACATTCACTATTGTTTTTTGAATACCCAGTGCTTTCAAAAATTATATTCTAAACAGGATCTCAGTATTCATTCATTCTCTCTGGAATATATAATGATAAAAGAACTTCTGATCATCATTAAACACCGATTTAAAAATTTGATCGGATCATATTTTTAATTATTTATACCAGGATTTATTTAGCTCAAACTGAACAGAAATTTTGAGATTTTCACAACTAATTAAGATGAAGGTGAAAAACATTACAAACTTACTAGAACTTTGTGAAGCAATAACAAGACATTAAATATATTTTTTAGAAATAAAATTACATTCACAATTTCTGTACTGAATTAAAACCGTTAGTATCATAGGTTAGTGATTACAGGGTGTATTATTAAATCCATTGCAAACAGTTTTACACAAAGTGATTGAATGTTTCTTAGATCTTTTAAGTTTAAAGCTGCTCATAGTTAGTGATTTTTCCAGTAGATAAACAGAAATTACAATGTTCCAAATAAAAGAATATTCTAGTTGTATAATAAAAAGAATCAGAAAATCATGTTATGAAATTGTTATATATTATGGGTAGGAAACAAGGGCAACCATAGATGTGGAGGGCTGAACACTAGCATTTTTGTCTTCCATAAGAAAGGTATACTCAGTTATTTCTTTATAATTGCTTTCATTATTGGTATTGGTTAGAATGTTTAATATAGATATATAATTTTATTTTTATTACTATATCTTCATCATAAAGATCGTTTTGCATTGCTAACTTAATGTATGTATTTAGGACTAACTTAAATCTCCTAATCTGGCCAAACATCATTGGGATTATGGCTGAAATAACCAGCTGATAAAACAATGCATTCTAGTTTTTATAAATATAAACATAAGAAAACTATACTTAATTATCTATAGCCATTACTAATACCAGTTTGAATTTTAGACTTTACTTTAAGTAGGCAGCTTGCTCTGATTGGGAGTTAATATTAATTACCTGCTTGAGCCTTCTTCTTTGTAGTAAACAGAGTATCCAATAATAATTCCATTAACCAGGGCTGGTGGTTGCCAGGTTATGGTCACAAATCGTGTAGAAACAATGACAGCCGTTAGCTTTCGAGGGCTTGAAGGCACTTCTTCACGAAGAGGCTGGTCATCTATAACGTGAGGGGTAGTTACAGAAGTATGGGTGGTAAGGGTGGGGAGTGGTAAGTCTGTTTATTAATAATTTTACAGATTATCACGGAGTGTTTACAGAGTTTGTAAGATCATTGGGATTCCATTGAGAAAAATATGAAGTTACAGAGAAGCAGCAGCCATTGAGAAGAAAACCAAAAGTGGGAAAAGAACAAAGACATTAATTCAAAATACCACAAGTCAACATTGTTTGGAAGATAAATATTATTTTTGGCATTAATACACATGATGAAAGATGTTAGTGGTCAGAAGGAGGTGCAGGAAAATGGGAGAAAAAAACATACCAAATTTAGAATCTGAAAAATGCAAAACGTTTACATGCATAAATGTAAGTAAACAAACTAGAAGAAGTCACTTCTATTTAATAACACAGTAAAATTTCAAAATAAATTTATTTTACAAAACAAAAATTTTTAATTGGTTTAATTAAATGGGGATCTTTTTCTGTTAGGTACAAGCTATAAATACTATAATTATTTCAAAGTTATTTTTGATTTTTTTTTAGAAACTTTAAAGTCAGTTTCTACATTTAAGCATTTATGAAGACAGAAACTTAATAAAGCAAAGTATGGACAAAAAATTTCTGAAAAACTTAATACAAAAATGAAAATGTTTGTAAAGAAATTTACCGATTACTTTTTCTACTCATTTAACATTTGCAAAGCAGAGATTTTCTGAGCATGTCATTCAAACTAAAAAAAAAAAAATCAACATTACATGCAATAAACATTTAAAACAGGTTTTAACTGAGAGAACAGCAAAACAATATTAAAAATGTGCTCTAAATATTTACTTGCTCATAATACCAACTTGTTATAATTTAATGGTTTGATTTCTTCCGTTCCATACAGAAAAACAAGTGAATGTGTAGGGGAAAGCTCAGAACACCAAAACAACACAATAATGTAAAAGTGTATATAGTTTATGTGTGAAGAAGTGAGTAAAACAAAGATAGTTGTATATTTCACAAATATTTCATTCATTGTGACCATGGTTTCATAAGTAAAGACATCTTCAATACCCGATGATATCTTTACTGACAAAACCATGATTGTAATAAATTATATATTTGTGAAACATATAATTGTCTAAATTTTATTAAATTCTGTAATTATGGAGTTTCACCAAGTTCTTACGGTTTCAAGTATCAGTTATATATATATTTCAGACTTGAAGCTCTAATTCAACGAATAAAATTACACCTACACATCATGTCATATTCATCCAGTACTTTTGTTTTCTTAACAAGCATATAATTTAATATTTTTACATTTTTTTAAATATGAATTAATGCTGAGAAGTTGGGATAAAATTAAAAGTTTAGACCAGCAATTCTGAACGTAGGGGAATTTGAAAATGCTATAATAAGAAAAATTTTACATTATATTATTATACCTTTTCAACACCAAATTTGTTTTTATATTAAGGGGGCATCAAATTTTTTGAGGTGTCGAGGTGGGGCATGGAGCAAAAAAGGTTAAGAACCACTGATTTAGACCTTCATGGTTTGTCTTAAAAAAAGGAAGTGATTATTTCCTCATAAATACCAACCTAATCTAATTATTTCTAAACATGAAAATTTTAACGTTTATTATTTACAAAACTTCAAGAACAATCACTAGAGAACAATAGTGTTTGACATAAGCATAAATACTTAGGGAACAGAAAATAACTTATTTACTTGGATTCAAAATAATTAGTTGAGCAGAAGCCTGGATATTTCCTGCTGGATTTCTTCCAATACATTGATAAATTCCCTGATCTGAACGAACCATACCCAGGATCCTGAGGTTATACCCATTCACAATCTGGAAATATTCACTCTCTATAATAACCTCTCCATTCTTGATCCACTGGACAGTTGGTTCAGGTTGACCATAGATTTCACATTCAAATTCTATGTCTTCTTTCTCATATGCGTATCTATTTTGTGGTCTCTTTATGAATTTTGGAGGAACTTCAAAAGCAAATAATGATAAATATATCAAATATAAACCACAAATTTTAAATATTAACATATTTTTTCTGATTGAAAATAAAAAAAGACGTAAAGTTAACAACATAATGAACACTTGTAGCATCAGTAGATGGGAGATCCGATTAAGCTATCAAATAAAAGTTTATAAGAAACAGAAGAAAAGATAACATTATGTACCTGATGATGACAAAACCTTGTCGAAACGTTGTACATTTGCTGTTATGTTAAACTTATATTAAAGTTTTTCTTCATTACCCATTCGAGCCGTCTCCAACCATTATTAGTCTCAAAGTGGGTTCCTTGTCATCGAATTATGATTAGTTATTTTACAATATGAAGAGAGGAGATATCCCTTGGAGTAATTTATAATGTAGCATGAAAAGAAAATATTCAAAGATGTTGGATAACAAGAAAGAAGGTACAAATGTTACTTTAAACACACAATGGAGAGAAGCAAGGTATGAAGCGGATAACTCAAAATGAAAAGCTAGGAGATACAAAGATATCAAATACATTATTTTAGATGATAAACAGCATATTTTTATAGAAAAATGGACATCAAGTTTCTTTAGCAAGATCGTTTAGGTGAATAATAATGAACATGACAAACCTATTGTTTATTATACAGCAGTAATGTCACTAAACTAGAATTAAAGATTGTAGAGTTGAAGTTATAAATATAAATAAAAAAGTGTATGTAATAAAATTAATTCAATCTTTTCTGTTTCATTAGGAAATTTGCATTCATTTAGTTCAAGGATGGTCGACTTCTTCATACTCATGGTCCAGTTTCTTACCTAGACTCTAGTCTGCAGACTGACCCTATATGACCAGGTTAAAGTTTACTCGAAATATTTGAAAGTTAAATTCATACTACCAACTATAGACCCTCAGCTAATTAGATGGTTTTGAATAAATAGCTGAGTTAACATTTGAAGAAAGCTCTCCGAACTACCGTGGGACTGATTTACTTGGTCACGGTTTTCATTTTGGCAGTTTGGCCAAAATAAGATATGATTAAAAAAAACGGGCTGGATAAAATACCTTCCTGGCTTCACGACGTGAAAATAAAACAGTGACAAGGAAAAACAGTTTCGATTTGCATTAAACTGTCTCTCTTTGTTACAAGAGGTATAAAATAACATGCTCAGTAATGTATGCAGTAGTGACATTATGTTGTCTGCTGCAACCTGCCAACTGTATAAGAAGCAGCAAAGGTAACGCTCAGTTATTCCAAGCTGCATGATAACTTCCTTTCTCAGTTAAAAAAACAACTATCTTTAAATCGATAGTTGTCAGAGGCTCATAGTACTGAACAGAAGTATAAAAATGTTACAGATTACTACAAAAAATGAAAAATTAGACATTAAGAATCTTGCATGGTATCATTGTGATGGTAACAAGATGGAGAATTAATTTGATTTTATAATAGCAAGCTCAATCTCACAGCTCAAGGAAGCCACGCATGGTACAATTATGTACTGTCGATTAATATTAATAATTTCTCATTTATCCTGTATATGCAACAAAAGTATAATTCCCAAAAGCTCATGGTCAATATCAAAGTAATAAATCATATCAGTGGATGGTTATGTACATGTTTAACTTTTTACTAGTTGTTCTGTAAAAAAAAAAGTTAGTTTTATATAAAAATGAATGTAACAGCCAATTAAATTACAATGTACCATTACCTTGTATTTCAACAGTTGCAGTCACATCTTCCGAGTCTACCAGATTTTCAGCACGACACGTATAGGTACCCTCATCTTCTATTTGTATATTCTCTATCAGTAAACTTCCTATGCCAAGCATCTTAAAGTGACTTTCAACCTGTCTGATGTAGAGATCATACTTTCTGAAGGTCTGCTTCGAAACATTGAACTATATTGTTAGATATTTGTTAAAAGAATTATGAAAAAATTGTCCAGTTATTATCGACCTATTAGTCTTATATCATTTATGGGAAACGTTTTTGAAAGTTTCAAGGTTTTGTTGACTAGTCAGCATGGTTTCACTAGGAGAAAACCTTACTGATCTTTTGACATTCTTATTTAGATGAAGGTAAGGGTGTGGATTTGTTGCATCTGCATTTTCAGAAAGCATTTGATAAAAGTGTGGCTTGTTGGAATAAAAATGGATGGATACAAGAAAAACAAAGAGTTGTTATAAGTGCAGTTCAGTCAAACTGGATTAATGTCACAAGTGGGATACTTCAGACTCAGTCTTAGGACCTTTGCTCTTTTTAATTTATATCAATGACATATATAAAGGAAAAGTCAATAAGTTGCTTGATTTTGCTAACGATATTAAGGTCTTGAATATTGCTAATTGTGAGGAGGATTTGATTTATTTGATAAGTTGGGAGAATAAACTGCAAATTGTTTTAGATTATAATAAATGCAAGGTAATGTAGGTAGGTTATCATAATTTAAGTTATAAATATAATTTTAAAGGGAATAACTTTATCAGTATATGGAAGAAAAGGATCGTCATATTTTGGTTGATCAGCCTTTTAATCTATTCAAGCAGTGTGCTGTTGCTAATGGTAGAGCAAGTAGGATTTTAGGTTGTTTCTTCAGAAATGTTGACTGTACGTCTTAAGAGTTTATAATTTCAATGTATGGGTCACTGGTTATGCCTCAATTGAAGTATTGCATTCAATCTTGGAGCTCCTAACCTTAGGAAAGACATTGAATTCTTGGAAATCAGAAAAGGGCCACTAGGATGATACCTGGGATGGAAAAGTTGTTATATGAGGACAGGTTAAGATCTCCGAATTATTTTATTTTTTTAAATAAGAAGAATTAGAGATCTTATTGAGGTGTTTAAGAGTATTAAGGGAATTAATAGTGTTGATATCATCCTTTTTCATTCTTAATACTGAGATTGGTAGGACTAGGGGACACAAATATAAATCTTGGCAAGGTAGGAGTCGTCTCAGTAGGACATTTTTATTTTTGAAACAGAGTGATTGGCCTTTGAAATGGGTTGCCTTCAGATGTGATAGATGCAGTAAAGATAAGGGAGTTTAAGAAAAATACCTGATAAATATTTGCATAGTAAGGGCTAGATTTGTGTTTTATTACTATTTTGTTGTATATAGTTTAGTGGATGGGACTGTCTAAATGGACCAACAGGTCCCTTGATGTCCTTAAATTTTATGTCAACTTAATTCTACTGCAGGATGTCCAAACATTATGTAAACAGACGGGAGCCATGAAGTTCCATTACACCAACAGAGGTAAAATTACAATGAGCATTACACCCTGTATAATAGGAATAATGTACATTTTATCTATTAGTGTTTTTTTATTTCTTTCACATTTCACAACTGATAAATACTAGAAACATTTAATAATGAGATAACATTTATTGTAAGTGAAAAAAAATTAACTGTAATTTATTTAATCTCTTTTAATTTAAGGTTATACGTTACTTACTTCAGTTCAATAGTGCTTCCATCTTTTAACCAAGTTATCTGGGGATGTGGATTACCATTTGCAGCACAGTCCAGTGTAACATTTGTTCCTTCTGTTACAATGATACTTTTAGGAGTAGTAATAAATTCTGGACTTTTTCTTTTGTAAGACTCAACTGTGGATATAATAAAACTATATTATAAATCATCATAACATGACATAGTTACAAAGAAGGTTTAACTAAAGAATACAAATGTCTAATTTTCTTACTTTAGATTTAAAAACTATACATCACTGTTCTAAAGAATTAGGCTATGTATCCAAAAAGGGAATATTGCTAGTAATCATTGATTTACTGTGGTGTAGCACTGCCTGTGACTCAGGAGTGATGCTTGAGGGGCTACAGCTATCCCAAAATTTGCTTTAGTCACCCCAATCAGTATGTCTAACACACTGGTGATCCACTCATCTCAAAGGCAAAACCCCCCCAATATTTTTTCTGGCTTTCCTCAGCCTCCCCATCTGGAAAAATTTGGCATTGCACCAGCTGTGACCTGAATAACCCCTGTGATTCTGAAAGGAATGCTCTTGACTAAGCTCTGAAAGATAATCTACATGATGTTATATTTATTAATATCCACTGTCGTTTCAGAAGCTTGGTCAATCACTTGATGATAACTGATGGCCAAGGTTTACTGTTTAAAATCAACCCTTCCAGACTCCCAAGTTGTTTGGTAGGGTCAAGACAGCGTAACTTATGGATAACAAGGAAAAATTGGTCCTTGCATACAACTTTGAGAAAATTAAAAATTTCAACCCACCCTTTACTTTTCAGGAAATCAAATTCCCTTTTAAACTCTTTTAAACTGCATGCCTCCATTATTGCCAACAGCAATTTATCTCATAAGGCAATCAATCACCCTGCTGGAAAAATAAAACTGGCTTAACTGGAGCCTAATCAGTCTTATATATAATTTTAATCTTACATCCTCTGACACTATCTTCAGGATATAGCACAACACAATTAGAGGCCTTGTTCTCTTAATTACCTTGATAATCTTGTAAACTTCAGCAAGAGTAACTCTTAGTTTTCTTTTCTCAACAAGAGGACTAGTTAAAAGATCCTAATCTATCCTTACATCTCCAGAATCATCCTAGTAGTCCTCCTCTGAACCTTTTCAATAAGTCAATAAGGGGATCAAAACTGCACATAATAGTCCAAGTGAAATCTAATTACTGATTTGTAGTAAAACATAATTAGATCTTTTGACTTGTAACCAATGTCTATAAATACCCTCTAGCACTCTTTTAGCTTCAATGATAGCAATAAAACACTACTATTATGACTTTAATGACTTATCTACCACTTTTTTTTTATTCCTGTAAACTCCCAGTGGAGCATAGGGCCGCAACAACACCTCACCAATGGAAGGTGTTGTTG
>NW_013669654.1:82642-97550 GCF_000517525.1 Limulus polyphemus
GTTTGTTTTAGCGTGATTGTTGAAATTAAGTGTATCGTAAAGTTATATTCGAAAAGAATAAACCAGTTTTATTAAGTAAGGACTTGTGTCGCTAAAGTTTCGTCGGAACGAATTTACGGGAAATCAATTAACAAACGGAGACGTAACAATACTTTTCCTCAGTCATGATATTGAGTGGGTCCCAGTCTGTATCAAATGTTTGACTATCATTATAATAACCCAATTGGGTTACTTTTCACTCGTAATACTTAAGTCACTTACCAAATATTTACAGAGATGTCAACTTTTACGTACTGACATAGCCTACATTACAACATAAGACAGTAAAGGGCAGTCTTACGATAATCTGGATTAACTGACAGTGATCCTTCAGCACTGATCCTATATTTATCTACATTTGAAGCATTGCAGCGGTATCTTCCTTCATCTGTAATTTTCACACGTTTGATTTCAAGGGCACCACTTGGTAGGACTAGCATGCGTGAATAATCTATTTGTAAAGACTGGCTATTCTTCTCCCACGAAACACTTGCTGGAGGAATACCCTGAATAACACAAGGTAAATAAGCAGCCTGTCCAGGAAATAAAGTCACATCTTGAGGCTGCTCATCAAATCTAGGTAGTGCTGAAAAAAACAATATGCTCAAATTTTAAATATTTCTTTCATAATACTTACAGAATTTCTGTATTTGTTTAATGTTGCTCAACTACTCACAGACTGGCAGTCATAAATGTCAATGTCACTAAAACACGATTTTTTATTTATAGTTATCGAACAAATAAACTCACCTATTTGGAAAATGTCCAAAATGAAATGCCCTATTAATCTATACAACAACTATAACATGCTGGATACAGTGCTACAAATAATTATAAGCTGGTATAAGGATGAGTAAAATAAGATGTCTATAAAAAAGATATTCAACAAATAAAACTTTGTTAATTATCATATTAGTCTGTAGCTCAGCCCCCTACTGGACTAAAAATAAATTAACAAAATACTAACACTTAAATGCCAATTGCCTTAAATCCCTTACGTAAGAAATGTTCTCGGGAAAAATCTGTGTTTTTTGTATTATGACAAAGCTACTACATTCCCGGATTTTAAACGGCAGCCAATCAGCATCGTCTTACCACCCATCATCATACTAAGAGTTTGATTGTCACTCTTATAACATGACACAGCTAAAAGTCAGGGAAATATGTTGTGGTATTTAAGAGATTAGAACCCGGTTCGCCAGCTCTACCACAGGCCAAATCATCCCTTTGGAGGAATTATGGGTTTATAAACATAAACTTGTAATACGTATATTTTATTAGAAGTCTTTTGTATTTTCATTTTAAAAGAATATCTATAGGGCTTCGAATTATATTTATAATTCATTTTCTGTGACAATCACGGAAAATAAAACAACTGAACTTGATGTCCTGAGTAAGTTAACCCTAATATTACGGTATTTTTTATTTCTGAGTATCGTCTGTTCCATGCTTAAGTTCTCACGAAAATCAATCACTTAAATATTCTCTTTAATAACCTGACTAACCTAGATGTGATAATGATTATTTATACGAGCAGCATAGGAAGGAAGTAAAGGGCATGAATTATTGACGTTACAAATGAATCCACAAAAAGTTACCGATCCTTAGAAAAACCTAAAGTAGATGGCGCTATACAAGAGCAACATATTATTAAAGTTGGTTTAGAAGTAATTAAAATAATTTGGCTATTATTCAGATTTTATCCCTACAACAAGTAATTCAACGTAATAAATTTCGGAAAACTTTATTTTGACAAATAACCCAGTTAATTTGGATAACAAAATTAACTTCAGAATTTATTAAACAATTAACACTGTGATATACTAACATGCTACTTGTAGCTTCGCCGTCCGACTAACAATTGTACCAATTTCTTTGATTGTAGCGAGGCACTGGTAAAGACCTTCGTCAGGTCGTTCCGTCCGCGTGTGATAAACACTACTAAAATATAGGGAACCATTTGACAAGACTGACCTATGGGAAGACAAAATCACAATATTTCATATTCAAATAAAGAGCATGGGAAATGAATACAAGACCTCAGTCAACAAGAAATTTCAGCATTTATTTTAAATCGATTAAAAGTGTTATTTAATTATAACTAAGGTTAAAATAATATAGTTTTTTTCCGTTTCAGAAATGATGCATACAGTTTGTAGAATGTTCGATATTTCTTTACAGTTGTTTTAAACATACAAATAATAATGTTCGAAAAGTCTCGTATCTAAACATATATTACGAAAATGTAATTATTACCTTCTGGAATCGTCTATAAATTCTAAGATCGTCCCTTCTCTCTTCCATTCGATTTTTGGCGGGGGGCGACCCTTAGCCACACAATTCAACGTTGTGGGTCTACCCTTAATTACAATGGTGTCACTGGGTTCCGCCACGAAACGAAAATCCGAAAAACTAGGGGTATCACCTAAAAAAAAAATTAAACAATAAATAATATTGTCTTCAATTTCTTCTTATTGTTATTCAATTTGATTTAAAAAAAAACTCATTTCGTCAGGTAAATCAAATAGCATACGTAAGTCACTACAATTGTTCGATTTCCTGGTGGACAACTTGGTAATTTATTCAATATCATTACTTTGGATAACTTTTTTCTTAACACTTCCGTATTAATGAATTCAACCTCAATATTTATCAGCATAAACTATTTTATGCCCCAAAAATTAATTTTCCAGTATAACATTGAAAAACAAAAACGCTCAAGTTAATTCAAATAATAGAAATAGATCGTATGTTTTTCGTTACATTAATGTACATATACATATATATATACATACATTTTATTGTAGCATGTCATCATCATACAAAACAATCAATATTTAAGATCATACTCTTGGAGCTTCAGTTGAAAAGATTGTTTGTTTGTTTTTTTTTTAACTTCGCGCAAAGCTACACGAGGGCTATCTGCGCTAGCCGTCCCTAATTTAGCAGTGTAAGACTAGAGGGAAGGCAGCTAGTCATCACCACCCAACGCCAACTCTTGGGCTACTCTTTTACCAACGAATAGTGTGATTGACCGTCACTTTATAACGCCCCCACGGCTGAAGGGGCGAGCATGTTTGGTGTGACGGGGATTCGAACCCTCGACCCACAGATTGCGAGTCGAGTTGCCCTAACCACCTGGGCAGTTAAGAAGATAAGCGATACTAAGGTTCAAATGATCTATGTGGAAAAAAATTCGAACAAAACTTCAACGTAAATGTAAACAACGAACGGCGTATGTTTCTAATCAGATAATAAGCTCTATGAATCTGTTCAATCTTCAACTCATTAAATATTATTCAATAAAAAAATATTAATAAACACTTTTATTTTTCAGATCGATTATTTTTTTCCCAATATGTAAAATCGTACTTCCAAATTATTTCCATGTTTTATCAAAGCACTCAATTTTACTCATTCCAAGAGTTTTGTGAAAGTAATAATTTTTACTCAGTTTCACTCTTTCGTCCCCCGGTGGGGCAGCGGTAAGCCTACGCATTTACAATACTAAGATCCGAGGTTGGAATCCCCGCGGTGTACACAGCAGATATCCTAATGTGGTTTTTTGCTATAAAATAACCACGTCAAATCAAACCCAGTGTCTCACGAGCGAAATTATTTTCACTTATTCCCAATGTTTGATGAAGGCAATAATTGTTACTCAATATTTGTGAAATGAATTTCAAAGATAAAAAATATCCTTGTTTAGCTAATATATATGATTTGTCACTCCTTTCTAAAAACAAAACTGGGCTCTAAAAATGACTCAAAACTCCTTTTGATTTTATTTTTAAGCGCGCGCGCGCGTGTGTGTGTGAATTATTTCTAAAGATAAACTCCTAAATACACACACGGTCGTCGAACTTATGTCTGTTTCCGCTTGTGTGTATATTCTGAATTGCTTAGATGTTGGTGTTCTATACTCTACCCAATATTCACGCGGTAAGGCATGCATTTTGTTCTAATTTGATTATTATTTAATGCCAAACTTTAGTTGGGGGAAAAACGAATTACCCTTAGTTTTTAGAAATGGAAATGCCAAACACTACTACAAATATCCAATAAAGTTATGGTGTTAATTCAGCTGAACTGAAGGCCTGGCATGACCTGGTGATCAGTGTGCTCGACTTACAACCTGCGGGTCACGGGTTCGAATCCCGTCACCGAACACGTTCGCCCTTTCAGCCATGGGAGTGTTACAATGTGGCGAGCACCCTAGTGGCACAGCGGTATGTCTGCGGGCTTACAGCGCTAGAAATCGGGTTTCGATACCCATGGTGAGCAGAGCACAGATAGCACATTGTGTAGATATGTGCTTAACTTCAAACAAATAACGTGACGGTCAATCCCACTCTTCGTTAGTAAAGAGTAGCCCAAGAGTTAGCTTGGTGGTGATGTTGACTAGCTACCTTCCCTCTAATCTATCACTTCATGATTATGGACTGTTAGCACCGATAGCCCTCGAGTAGCTTTGCCCGAAATTCAAATAAACACAAAACAAGTTAAACCGAACACAGAAGCATAAGTTAATAGAGCTTATACCATAGAAAAGATTAGAGCCGAATGGTACAGATATTTAGTTCAAGAGATTTAAAAATTTCGTACTGTAAACATCGATAAGAACATAAACTTTATGTTACGACGTTTCTGACTTAAGCACCATTTACTTGCATTAAGTAATTACTATCTTTTTTTATGTTTCAGAAATATGCGCCAAAATGTAAAAGTTAATTATAACTATCTGTGTTTCTCATAGCAGAAAAAAAAACAACCACGTTAATAGTTTCGAGTTACAAAGTGAAGGAGAAACGAAAGAAGAGATATCAATTTTCACTGCTTGAAAGAAAATTTTTCCCAAGAGAGTAAACGAGCAAGTTTTATGCAGGTTCAATGTAGCATGCAGAAATGTTTCTGTCCCTTCTCCGTATCAGTTACGTTTAATTATATTATCCGTATCTTTCTCTACACATCAAGTAACATCAAAACTTGCACTAAAAATTCATCCACCTATACAACATTAAGATTAATTAATTAATTTTTAGTCTTTTACGAAATTACTCGTGTATAAAAAATAAATAAGAAACTGGTGTAAAAATCAACGATTTTTGTCATACGTCGCAGCTCCGTAAAATAAAAAAAAAATGCGTCTATTTCATGAGTACAACGAAAGAACTGATGGCGGGAATGCGCGCGTTCTGCCGTCATATACCAACCATATCTAGCAGAAATTCGGCCAGAAAGCGTGCTTATCAGTCCGTCAACTTCCGCTCCAAAGACAGATAACATGCTACGGAAGCCAAACGAACCTTTTTTCGAAATCAAAGCTTTTCCGCATGCTAAGCGTAAGGAAACAAGTTTAAGACTCTTTCAGGTACTAGAAGTGTGAAATCTGTAAGTGGTTTGAAAGTTCGTGTTTTGGAAATTAAATACAGTTCTCGTTATGCAGTTTTATCGTCAAAGAAAATGTATACACATTTACATGCTTACAAACACATAAGCACACACATATCCATATCTACGTAAACATACATACATTTGAACTGGATACATAGAGTGATCTATCATGTTTTTTGTTTTGTTTTTAAATACCTTAACACACATCAGTGAAACATTCCAGAAAACAATGCAGGTTGCGGTAAAATCATGAAAACAAAGTCATTAATTTGTTTGTTTGAAGTTAAGCACAAAGATACACAATGGGCTATCTGTGCTCTGCCCACCACAGGTATCGAAACTCGATGTCTAGCGTTGTAAGTCCGAAAACATACCGCTGTGCCACTGGGGGGGGCAAGTCATTAAAGTCCGTTTTATTTCACCATACATCTAAATTAATTTAGATATATGAATGATGTTATGACATTTCGTCGAATTCATTATTTTAAATTATACAGCGGACTAACTCTTGTACCTGATGATGACAAAACCTTGTCGAAACGTTGTACATTTGCTGTCATGTTAAACTTATATTAAAGTTTTTCTTCATTACCCATTTAAGCCGTCTCCAGCCATTATTAACTCTTTAATGACTGTATATAGATGTTACTGATTTTCCACCACAGGTGGTATATCTTTGGTTTAGTGACCCAAGCTGTGCTGATGAGCCATTTGAATAAGTGAAACTGCAGTCCACAGCAGAGGGTTCGGCCAATCAAGGAATGTATTAGACTTCTACGTCACAGATTATCTTTTCAATGCCACCTCTGGTAATGCCCTTTTTTTTTTTTTTCGCATACTAAACCAGAATACAATATTAAGGGTTAGGGATATGTGACACTGAGAAGCGGAAAAATTGAAGCGGAAAAACTTTCGTTCGTAAAATCCAGTCAGGCTATTCGAACGATAACTAAGCCTTATTTTATTGGTCTAAAAATGGTCAGCTCATTGTTTGCTGAAGAGGGCGCTGCGGCGTCAAAGATTGGGACACACTACGCTATCTGGATGCTAATATTTCGTGAAAGTGCAAAGATAAAATTATTCCAAACATTCTTTTATTTCAAATAATTCTGTCAGATATGTTTACACGACGACATGAGAGTTTAGATGTGTTTTAATAACGCAAAACACAACACGTTGCCCATTTACTGAATGAAGATGACGAACATTTATGTCTATTTCAAAACCGTTGCCAACAGTTACCCTTTACGTCATCACGTTTTCCACTGTAAACAAACTAAATTGTGAGAATTGCTTTAGAAAAACAAACTCAAGATGTGCAGAAATTCTCATACAGTTTTATGTAAACAAATGTGTTGATGTATGACCCATAGAACTTTCTAGGTCTTTAGCTTTGCATTCATTATTCAACAGTGTTGGTGAACGTCAAGACTGAGGAAACATGGCGTTATTAACAGAGAAATGTAGTGTAAAGCAACCGTTACTAGGCAACAGTCATCAGGCAAATTACGCCTTGATAAGCTTGGCGAGTATGATATTTCTGGTGATGATAATAGCATTAAAGGTCAGGGCTGTTGTTTTTGTTTTTTTTCAGTTTTCTTTTAATCATCCTAGACTTCATTCACCTACAACACTAAAAAAGTTTATATCATTGATTTGGGTTGGTAGTGATTATTTATTGGAATTCAGTCTTTACGGCACAATTATATCATATCTATAAAAGATTTTCATTAAACCATTAACTTATTTTTTCTTCAGTTCATTCCGCTGATACAAGAAATAGGCTCCGATATTTAGGTGATATAGTTATTATATACTACACGTTCGAGAAAAGTATTCGGATGGGATATCTGGAATAAGTTACCTTAACATCGTGACGTTGCTCGAAGCAAGAGGGAGGGGAATGTTCCAAGCCTGCCGCTAGGGATGAAAGAATGCTTTGATACGTACCGACAAATTCTCAGTTTCTTAGACGCTAAAAATTAATAGCAGACAATAAAAAAGCAAGCTCGGGAAATTTAGGGTTTTCACAAACTTCAACTGTTAGAAGGAAATAAAAGAAGATAACTTATCATAGGATGGTTAATAACAAAGATAGATTAACATGAAACTCTATACAAAAATAAGTCCTCCAGCTTTTCGTTTACGGATTTACAACGCTAAAATGCGGGGTTCGATACCCAGCAGATAGCCTAATGTGGTTTTGCTCCAAAACAAAATTTCCATGCAAAAACAAAGGTCCGTCATTAAGACAAAAATCCAACCTGCCGATTTCTCTGCAAATTGATTAGGAATCTGTTAATTTGTAGTTTTGTGTACAGAGCTTTACCGTTGAGCCACCAGGGGAGGGCGATTACCTAGTTTTCATCTGGCAGATGTGATCTGTGTGAAACCAGTCTTCCATTTGATCTGTGTGAAACCAGTCTTCCATTTATTTGTAAAATCACCGGTTTCTTAGGTATACTGACAAAGGATCAGATTTTTTACTTGAGGGCTCATAACATTAAAATTCGGAGTTCGATTCTTGTGGTGGGGACAGCGCAGATAACCCATCGTTGAGCATAAACAAAAACAAGATAATTAAGTTTGTAAATATAAAATAAGAACTTAGGAATCTTCACCAAAAAATAATAATTTGATGTTAATTTTAAAAAAGTCAAACTCGTTTGGGTTAGGTCAAGAAAGTTGAAATTTAATACCCTTTCATGAAATACAACTCAAAAACAAATTAACCCTAAATTATATTCCGGTTTGTATCATGGTTATGAATACAGATATTTTGTACGACTTCTCACGGAATATGTATGGAAAAAATTAATTAAGTACAACATTTCGAATGAACTCGTAGTGAGATATGTATTATTTCATAATTTATTAATAATTTCTAGTAGTTAGTTCTGGTAGAATGGAAAAATTAATAACTGCCATGTTTTGTTTTTTAGTTAATATTATATATATATATATACGGTTATTCTCAGATAGGTTGATAGGCAGGACTGTCAGACAGTTAGAACCGTCATTATTTTATGCGGGTCGCGGGATTGAAACCCGTCGTCAAACACGCTCGCCCTGGCGCTTTTTAATAGAACTATTCGATTAGAGCAGTCCTAGAGTTGGCAGATATTCGGTATTGACTCTACTCTTATCATGGTTAGAGCAGATGGCCGTCGAGTAGCTCTGCACGAAATTCAACAAACAGCAACAACAACAGCAGTTCGTTAAGCCTAAATACGTTCCGACTAAAAGGTGCTTCTGTTTGAAAAATACAAGAAATATCCGAGCTGGAAGTGGCTGCGTATCATAAAGTTCAAGATCTGTACCGCGATGTGTCGCCCTGTGACGATTAGCCCTACTAGTTGGTTTAGAGTAGCCAGGTACTGCTAACAGGATCACTTCCCTCTGGTCAACATTTCAAAATTATGGCTGGCTATGCCTTTAGGATGTGGTCTATTCCCCTGGCGTTTAGCCCATGGATTGCATCAGATTGAAAACAACAAATATTTGCAATAAACCAACTAATACATAATTTAGATGGACTACAAAGAAAGCAGCTTGTCAACGCCACCCACCGCCAACTCTTGGGCTACTCTCCCAACAACGAACAGTGGGATTGATAATCACGTCATAACGCCCTCCCCCATACGCATACATGGCTAAAATGACGAGTATGTTCGATAACTGGGATTCTAACCCTCGGCCCTAGCATTGCGAGTCGAGCGCTTTAATCCCCAGCCCAAACCATGATTTATATATCAAATTAGCGGTCACGTTTCCCATCTTATATAACAGCAACCGAACAGTCTAGTCAAGCACATCTCTAATATCTAAATGTTATTTGTTTGTTGTTAAGCGCAAAGCTATAAAATGGGATATCTGTGCTGTGCCCCCCACGAGTACGAAAACCCGTTTTTTTTTTACGGTATGAACCCTCAGACTTTTCGCTGAGTCACTAAGGTGGGGGGGCAGTATCTAGATGGAATTTCTAATTTGGGGGTTTAGAAATATATTTTGTGATATAGGATAAAAGTACAAACCAGTGCATATAGAAGTTATAGCTCCAGCGGTTTTCAACAAATACTTCACCTATACTTAACAAAGTTCTTCTTACCCTAGCGCCCCCCCCCCTCTCAGTGGCACAGTCTGCGGACTTACAGCGCTAAAAACTGGGTTTCGACACCCGTGGTGGGGGCAGAGCACAGATACCCCATTGTGTGGCTTTGTACTTACCTACAATCAAACAAACTAACCCTAGCGTTTCCTTATAAATAAAAATCTTTCGATATCATCGATCTTGAAAGAGAGCGCCAAATGCTTTATTAAATGCTTTATTATTATTTTTATTAAATAAAAACCCTCGTTACGTCTTAGAGAATTCTTTGGAACATTTTTGAGGCGATACCGTTCACGATGGAACCCGCGTATGCGGAAATTCATAATATGAAGACCCAACAAACCAAATATTTATAGTAATCCACTGAAAGAGTCATCAGGGTCTTACAAGAATTGAACGATAGGACGTAAAGTCTGAACTATATTAAAAGTTCGCAATATGCGCCGAAATTGAAATATGAATCCAAGCTTTGTTGGTTGTATGACTGGTTAATAAACAAAAATCCCCACCCACCCCCCGGACGGCTCAGTGGTAAATCTGACGTCTAATAATACAAAGAATCTGGTTTCGATGCCCTGCTGTGGGCAGAGCATAGATAGCCATTGTGTACAAACAAACGAATATAACATTACTTTAAATAATTTGTATTAAAGTGAACGTACTTACGTTTATGAATGTGCGGGGGGGGGAGGGAGGGTTATTTCTATAGCTTTTGCCTTAATCAATTACAGTTTCATTATTCGTCATCTTAAGACAATGGTTCACAATCTAACCCACCTAACTTGATATACACGACACCCCCTGTTGCCACATGCAATGTTTTTAGTTTGTTTGTTTGTTTTTGTATGGTTTTACCTTTCTGTTCGTAATTCTTCTTCGTTTATTGAAACTCTCGCGACACCGCTAGCAACTTGCAGCGACACACAGTTTGGAAACCACGGGAACGCACTGTGACCAATAAATACACATTACGTCATATATGAAATGAAAAAGATAAGACCAATCAAAGACATAAAGACATAAATTTGGTTATCTTAATCCAGGTATATAATTTAGTTACCATAATATAACACAAGGAACTCCAGCTTCCAGTTCCCGTTTGTCGAATTAGTCATGGCATAAATAAATTTTATCTCTTCTGGTGGTTAGGGGGCGCTCGACTCGCAATCTGAAGGCCGTGGATTCCTGTGACCAAACATGTTCACCCTTTTAGCCGTAGAAGCGCTATAAAGCGACGGTCAATCCCCCTATTCGTTGATAAAAGAGTAGCCCAAGAGTTGGCGGGGAGTGGTATTGACTAGCTGTCTTCTCTCTAGTCTGTCACTGCTAAATTAGGGACGGCTAGCGCAGATAGACCTCGAGTGTCTTTGCGCGAAATTCAAAAGAAACCAAACTCTTGCAACACCAAAAGCTGTGTTGCCGAAACATTTTAAACCAAGACAAATATTTAAAAGTGTAATATATTCCGAAACGCGGATATACAAACACAGAGTTAATAATAACACTCCAATATTTCGAAATGCAGGAAAAGTAGCATGACGTTAAGAATAACTGTGATATTTCTGTAGTTACCAATTTCTACTATCTGATCAGACAAGAGTAACCCAATAGTTAGTTGTTGACCATCTGCCTCTCGTGTAGTGTAACAGCAGTCTATCCGCAGATAAACATTGTGTTTATAATTGTAATTAAGCACAAAGCTACACAATGGGTTATCTGTGCTCTGCCCACCACGGGTATCGAAACCCGGATTCTAGCGTTGTAAGTCCGCAGACATACCGCTGTGCCACTAGGGGGCTAAACATTGTGTTTATAATTGTAATTAAGCACAAAGCTACACAATGGGTTATCTGTGCTCTGCCCACCACGGGTATCGAAACCCGGATTCTAGCGTTGTAAGTCCGCAGACATACCACTGTGCCACTGGGGGGGGGGCTAAACATTGTGTTGCTTTTTCGCGAAAATTTGAAGAAAAAAAAGCGAAGTAAGGGTTTGTGTAATGCAACTCTCATGTGCTTATGTGCTCATGTTTGTGTGCTGCAACTCTAAAAAAAAGCTTTGATAATAGATTGGCAACATTCTTTATAATTTCTCCAGAGATAACCAACTTACATACGCAGCACTGGCGATAAACACACACACACACACACACACACACGAGGAATGAATTACATTTCAGTATTGTAGGGGATTAGGGCTGAGAAGAAGGACGAATCTCGTACAACTTTTGCTCACACTTTACTGACTCTCTAGGGTACCGAGTGAGAAAGATGTTCGACATCTTGAAAAACTGAAAAAAAAATAGAGAGGAAGAAGATGACTTGGTGGGAAAATAATCCTTTGTTTATTGATCATTAGAAGAAGAAAAAAAAACGGTACGTGGTTATATAGTGGTCCTAATATGTTTATCTTTCATAACGTCAAGCAGATGGTTCACATATCATAACATAACCTTTGCTTTCACTCGTGGATTCGTAGAATTTCACTTCAGTCCGAAACCCCCCCCCCCTTTTTACCAGAAACATTAATGCTTTATGAAGGAGCCCCGGTCTTTATGAGGGAAGAACGATTAAAGTTATGCAGTTAACAATGTTAAATTATGTTCCACAATATTCCTAAATATGCAATAATTACCTAATTATGCACTAATTAGACGGCAAAACGTAAAATTGTGTAGGTCATAACTCAAAACAACATTTAACAGACAGTCAGACATAATTTTTTGCAACTGCAGTTTATCACTTCTATTTGTTAATAAATATCAACAACAGACACATTTTTATACTTTATTCAGGCTCTGGCCAACGGGCAACATTTACCAAACAACAAGAAACAAACCGAGTCAAAAGTTATAACTGATAATATTGACCTAGACTTGACTTTAATAAGCCTGAAAATTCAGACTTTAATTATGCTGTTAACACGGACAAATGTAAATTATACAAAAAAAAAAAAATACTTCGGCTGTCGCGTGATCGCGTTAAACTCGGGTTATAAGTATCCCTTGAATGTGGATAATGAAAAAAACTCTTAACCTTTAAGTTTCCGCTTGCATCTTCAAAATTATAAGATTTCATTCTTGTTTGGCGGGCAATATAAAGTGACCACAAGGTCAAACGCGATTGTTCTCAAGAGGAAGAGGTCGACATAGCCCCTGGCCCTCCAAGACCCGGATGTAGACAGTTCATTTAATGGAAAAGTTCTTTCGGGACCTACGTATCCACTGAAAGACTATTCAGTTTTACTGTTTGCTGATCATAACTGTATTTATTTTCATTGGAGTAGAGTTCTTTTTTTTCTGTTATTAAAGCTGGTTAGAAAATTTTTTCAGGAACAAATGAAGAGTTTCTTTTCACATTAAAATACCCTTTTTATTATCTTTTTTCAGGCGTCCACTTTTTGAACAGTGCATACTGATAGTTCCATCAATCAAGTCTTTAATAAAGAAAACATTTCTTGAAGTTATGTTGTTTTATGTGACCGTCCCTAATTTTGAGCTGATAGACTAAAGGCAAGGCAGTACCACTCTTGTCTGACCAAATAGTGGAATCTGATCTTTACTTTTATAGTGCGGCAAAGGGACGAGAACCACGAATCTTCCACTTCCAGTCACGCCACGTCCTAAGAATATGGTCCTTTCAGTAAACATGGTGCTCCGTCTGTAATTATACCGTCGTATTATCTTATACAATGATATTAGCGCTGATGGTAATGTAAAACCACGTACGTCTAACACGTTGTTCCTCCCTCCCCCTCCCCACACACACAAATATTATACTCTTTACCTCCATAGTAATCGTTTTTATATAACAAAATATATATATGCCCTTCTTAAGCTTATGTTGAGTAAACTTTCGCCGCAATAGACGACACAGCGCATATTTATCGATTAATTATTTTAAGTCAATGGATAAGACATTAAATTATCATAATTGCGTTATTTTATTGTCCAATTTGTCTGAGTTTAATCTTTTTTTTTCTAATAATTTATCTACAGCTTTCTATTGTTACTAGGGTTTACTGCCCATTCGCAATACTATCACGAACGTAGCCTAGTAGTTAGGTTGCCGGGCTGCGTAACGAAAGGTCCAGGATTCGAACTAGTAGTTAGTGTTTTAAACCTGAATAGCACATTATACGTCACATGGACTAAACGGTCATTATCCCGCAGGTCAGCATCACCAAACGCCTTCACTCTTAACCCAATAGAGCGGGATTTACTGTCACTTTTATGTCATACAAACAGCTGTATGTCGCAGGCTCGAACCTTAGACCTTTGATAATCAGCTCGCCATGCTAACCGTTAGGCGACATTCAGTCACGGATGGCTATAGTTGCACCCTAAAGATCTTTGGATTAAGCCTTTTTTTTGCTACAAGCCGACGTCGACGAGGCCTTTCATTGTCATGAACACATCTTTATAGAACTATTAAAATAACACGTAACTTAAGGCAACCCAAACTTTTGTTTCTTTGTTTGCTTTGGATATTCGAGTAAAGCTATACAAGAGCTAAAATATTAAAAACCACAAACGAACAACGTTATATAATACATAATTAAAATCTGTATTTAAACCGATAAACAGTTTCTTGAAATTTAAACTTTCAATGCTATACAAGAGCTATCTGCGCTAGCAGCCCCTAATGTGGAAGTAGTAGCCTAAAGCGAAGGTAGCTAGCTAGTTAACAGCACCGACCGCCAACTCCTGAGCTATTCTAATTGAATAGATATGACCGTCACTCTTATAACGCACCCATTACTCCATGTTGCAGTGCACGATTTCGCGGCAACGGGATGAGAAGCATGGACCCTTAGGTCCGCAGTCCGTCATGCTAACCATAAGACCACGCCCACAGTCCGTCATGTTAACCACCACGCCCAGTTCAAATTGATGTAACGATGTTTCATAAAATAAAGGTTTCAGCAATGATTAACCACGCGGTTGACTAACGATGTTTCATAAAATATAGGTTTCAGCAATCATTAACCACACGATTATGGCTGACGACATTTTTATAAAATATAGGTTTCAGCAATGATTAACCACACGGTTATGACTGACGATATTTTTATAAAATGTGGGTTTCAGCAATCATTAACCACACGGTTATGACTAACGATGAATGATTAACCACACGGTTATGACTGACGACATTTTTATAAAATATAGGTTTCGGCAATGATTAACCACACGGTTATGACTGACGATATTTTTATAAAATGTAGGTTTCAGCAATGATTAACCACAAGGTTATGACTGACGATATTTTTATAAAATGTAGGTTTCAGCAATGATTAACCACAAGGTTATGACTGACGATATTTTTATAAAATGTAGGTTTCAGCAATGATTAACCACACGGT
>NW_013669654.1:98473-100762 GCF_000517525.1 Limulus polyphemus
CTAACGATTTTTTATAAAATGTAGGTTTCAGCAATCATTAACCACACGGTTATGACTGACGACATTTTTATAAAATATAGGTTTCAGCAATCATTAACCACACGGTTATGACTGAAATCCTTCTACAATGCAGGACTTTCCCCACAAGATGATGTGCCGCTCTTCAAAGAACATCAACAAATAAATACCAGATTAATTCCGACTCTGGTATTTACAGGGTCATGCTTTGAATGTCGAAGTGTTGTTGGGAATTTAGTTTAAAAAAGTTTATCATCTGAATCTTCTATAACGTACCCAAAAGACATACACGTGTCGTATTCTTGTTCACAATAACCAAACGTTTCATTCTATAATTACTATTATTTTCGCAAGTATGATAAAATGGCGATACAAGAACTCTTACAAAAAAAAGTTACCCAGTAAAAAGAACAGCTTCATTCTCCTGGATAAAAGACACTTAATAAACATTTAATTTCACTATCTTCAAGTGTGTAAAGTCACGATAACGTAGAGAGTTCTAAAACATATTCTGAAACGTTAAATACGAAAAAAAGAAAGCAAGTTTGTTTGTTTGTTTCGGATATTCGCGCAAAACTTCATAAGGGCTATCTGTGCTCTGACCACCACGGGTATCGAAACCCGGATTCTAGAGTTGTATGTCCGCAGACATACCGCTGTGCCACTGGGGGGGGGGGGGGGTTGGAAAAAGATAAATGTTTATATATTCATTTAAAATAGACTATCGATAAACGGGCCCGGCATGGCCAGGTGGTTAGGGGTTTCGAATCCCCGTCACACCAAACATGCTCGCCCTTTCAGCCGTAGGGGCGTTATAATGTAACGGTCAATCCCACTATTCGTTGGTAAAAGAGTATCCCAAGAGTTGGCGGTGGGTGATGATGACTAGCTGCATAGTTTTGCATTTACGAGTGTTTTAAGTCTTTTAACCATCCTTTACCATGTAGTATTGTAGTATTTGACACAAAATGTAAACTAAAGTACTATTCAGTATGTGTAACATTAAAAATATATTTCTTGTCATATAAACAGTAAATAAAGGTACTTTTGCTTTTCAGTATCATGGTCATGCATTGGCTTTTTGTTTCTTTATATGACATTGGAGTTTTTATTATAAATTTTAGTACTACACAAGTATGGGGTCTACTGCACATTAAAATAAACCCTGTTCTGAACTATATACTTTCGTAACTTTTTAGATATGGTGTCTTTTCATCTTTCCTCGATTTATTCTGTCATGAGAACATTATTTTTAGGCTAACAACGTAAAGTTCCGTACTGCTCACTTATTACTATCAGATGTAGTCAAGGATCCAGGAAAGGATCTGATTGCCTTTTGGAACGCTTGACAAACACATACACTGACGTAAGATTTTATGTATTTATCGCAAAGCTACTAATGATACCTCCCGCCGTTCCTTAGTTTGAGCTACTTACCAGAGAGAAGGCAGTCAGTCAGCGACATCCTACCACTCACCATCCACGCTAAGGAAATGACTTTCACTCCTATAATTCACCCATAGTTTAAAGTGCAGTGAACATGTTATGATATGACATGGATTCGAACCCGCCTCGCTAGTGTTAATTGGTGTCCCTAACTTAAATGTTTTTTTGTTTATAATTACAATTATATTTTAAAGTCGTTTTCGAACCTAGTGCACCATTTATTTGTGAAAATAGTGCCTTACGAATATGAAAGTAGACATAATTTCTGGTGCAGAAAATATCTATTTTCGAAGTGTTATATACCCGCCATGGCCAGGTGGTTAGGGAGCTCGACTCGCAATCTGCGGGTCGCGGGTTCGAATCCCCGTCCCACCAAACATGCTCGCCCTTTCAGCCGTGGGGGCGTTATAAGGTGACGGTCAATCTCACTATTCGTTGGTAAAAGAGTAGCCCAAGAGTTGGCGGTGGGTGGTGATGACTAGCTGCCTTTCCCCTAGATTTACACTGTTAAATTAGAGACGGCTAGCGCAGATAGCCCTCGTGTAGCTTTGCGCGAAATTCAAGCAAAGAAACAAACATGCACGTCATAAAGTAATTGTGAATTAAAGTGTCATATACACGTCATAAAGTACTTGTAAATCAACACATAATTAAATTATTATCCACACATTGTTAACCTCAACATTTTTGTTTTTGTTCGTGTGCAGTGTACAAAAATAAGAGCAAATATATCCCATGCTGGTATGTAATACCAGATGAATGTTATTGATTTTGTACTAAAACATCACAGATAACTTTTTATGGCAGTCTGGGAATAGCCGTTTT
>NW_013669654.1:100783-103468 GCF_000517525.1 Limulus polyphemus
ATTTTATATTAAAACATTTAGTCTTAATTTGGAATGGGCGAGTCTTGGGAAAAACATGGCGATTTCGGTAAACATTATTGCTCTACGTTTATTAGTAAATGGTTCGGAAAAGCACCATCTATAGTCAATAACGAATAATTTTATTTATATGTACTTTTTAGTTACATCGATAGTTTGTTTGTTGTTTTTTTGAATTTCGCGCAAAGCTACACGAGGGCTATCTGCGCTAGCCGTCCCTTAAATTAGGGGATGTAAGACTAGAGGGAAAGCAGCTAGTCATCACCACCCACCACCAACTAGTGGGATTGACCGTCACATAATAACGCACCCACGGCTGAAAGGGCGAGCATGTTTGGTGGGATGGGAATTCGAACTCGCGAAACTCAGATTGCGAGTCGAGCACTCTATCCACCTGACCATGCCGGGCCCTACTGTATTTGATGGTTGATTAACGATATCAAAAGAAACTAAGCAATATGGACTCAATGGACTGAAATTTAAATTGTCCTGCTCCAGCGATAGAAAATAAAAACCAAAACCAAAATGGACTCATAAAATTGAACTATAAGCTGATCTACTGTATTCGATGGTTCACTAACGATATCAAAAGAAACTAAGCAATATGGACTGAAATTTAAATTGGTATTAGATGATCAACCTTTGAATACACTCTGTTACACCGGCAACACCTCAAACTAATATTTCTTTACAAGTAAGATCAGAATATCATTATCGGTAGTTCTTATGCCTTTCACTTTTTTGTGAGTTATAAAACAATTCAATCTAGTGACAAGATTGAATAACCAAAAGTAAACATACTCCTACATAACTTGATAAAGGAGCTTTCAATTGTCTGTATATCAAGGTATTAGGTGAAAATGTGAAGGAAAACCTTCACACTTCCACACCTGTTCATTGCAGATGCGTTTTCGTTAGACAAAGATGTCAGTGTACAGAGTGTCTGAAAGTCTGTAACCATAGGCACCTCAACGAATTTTACAGAATATTTTTTCCACGTGATGTCCTTGTAACTCGAAACAAGTTTGAATTAACAGCAGGATTAACTCAACCTTCTCGTGCTTTGACAGAATCATAATCAGTGTGTCTGAAATTAAGAAAAGCTGTAAATCACCTATGGTTCCAGACTTTTCAGACAGGATTAATTTCAAAATTGTATATCAATTTACATTATCACTACGTATACTTAAGTGCAGATAGATAGATAGATTGATTGATAGAAGGTTTTTTAAGTTATACTGATTACACGCCTGAGTTTTTTAAACACCATACAAGAACTTGAAAACAGTGGAAAATACCTCTAAGATTAGAAAAAAAAACAAAAAAACATTACCCTGCATTTCGAGCTTGACTTCTAAATAAAACAAACTCCTCCAGGTGGCTCGGTGGTAAATAAATAGTTTTAAAACGCAAAAATTCGGGTTTCGATACCCGCTTTGAACAGAGCACAGATAGCCCATTCTGTATCTTAGTGCTTATGACAAATAAACAGGCTAAAAAAAACTTAGTAGCGTCGTTCTAGAGTAGCAGTTTGTATGTACAGCGAAGTCTTTCCGTGAAGATTTCAAACCGTTTTTTTTTTTCCACAAACTTTTATTGATTTAATACAAATCGTTCAATGTCACTCCAGTAACGATTTCTCAGCTAAAGTTAATCTGTAGAAGGATCTAGTTGGAGAAGCGGTGATAAGGAACAGCGTGAAACAAGGCTTAGCGACGTGACCCGTCTACTCTGGTCTGTCTGAGATCTGCGAGAAGGCTACCCTGGAGAAGCCTGAAATGAGGTGTAGAACCTGGACCATCGGAGTTCCTCGGATTGAAAAAATTAGTAACAACAGGGGCACTTCATAGGCACAGAAATCTATCCTGTAGAGAAGCGCCCTTAAAGATCAAACTCTTTCGAAATACACATTCCACGCGATCATCTAAAGAAGAAGTTGGCCGCAACTGACGACTAAAATACGTTAGTGAAGAAACGGACACTTGCAAGTTTCAGCATTAAAAGTCACTATGACGACAGGCGGTAATTCCCGTGATTTTGCCCTTTTCAGTATAAGATTGTACCTAAGAGTAATCGTGTGGTCATATTCCGTTGAAACGTTTTTGTTTTTGTTTTTTTTTGAAAGAAAAATAAAATTGTTTAGAAAACAACTCGTCAAATTCACTGACAAATGGTACAAGCTGACAGATATAGATGGTAAAATTATGCATACATAAACACCTGAGACCCCCTCCTCTCCCTGAACGGAGACCTTATCATTATCGTCCAGTCGTCTGAAGAATAGAACTTGTCAGGGATAACAAATAGCTGTGATGTCATACTCGATCTCCCATTGGGCTTGCACGTGCGATGAGATACTGTATGTTGTACTAAGAAAAGGAAGGAAAACTCTGAACGGATGTGATGGGCGTATCGTAAAATCAACTTGTACGTATGTGGTAAAATAACTGCTGTAATGACCGTACTGCAGGGTCACGCCAAACAACCAATAAGATTTGAGGGATACAAATGACATTATTCTCCATTAAAGGACTAAAGACAATGCAGCCTCTCTATTGAATGTACAAAGTGATCCACTGTTATATCTGACATTGTTACAAACCAAGTGCTATATCTGACATTGTTACAAACCAAGTGCTATATCTGACATTGTTACAAACCAAGTGC
>NW_013669655.1:0-557 GCF_000517525.1 Limulus polyphemus
GAAATACTCTTTATTGTACTGTTTTATTATACTGTACGTTGGTTTACCTGGTTTAGAGTAATAAATAATTATGAAGACACAATAGCGATAGACGGAAGGCAACTAGCCAACACCACCCACCGCCAAAGCTTGGGCTATTCCTTTACCAACGAATAGTGGGGTTGACCGCCACATTATAATGCCTCCACGGCTGAAATGACAATTTGAAATGGGGAGGGGGGGGCAATCTGAATGCATTGATCTTTAATAAATTATGATTTGTGTGTATTCTTAGAATAGTTGTTTTTTAAACTTTTTAGAAGTACAGAATCAGGCCTAATTGTAAAAAAAAAGCGAAAAGGTAACCTAGTAGCAAAACTTGATATTTTTTAGCACTTACCCCTTAATGGGAATGTTTGCAGGTTTTTTTTTTTTTGAATAATATGTGGTGCGAGTATTGTCAGTTTGAAGGGAAGAAAACACTGGTGAATCTATGCAGGCGGAGGGTGAGTCAAGTTTGTTTGTTTTTGAATTTCGCACAAAGCTACACGAGGCCTATCTGTGCTAGCCGTCCCAAA
>NW_013669655.1:578-1969 GCF_000517525.1 Limulus polyphemus
GCGACCCAACCGCCTAGCCATGTAGGCGGAGAGTGAGTCAAGAAGTAAAAAGAGTAGCGTGTATATGTAGGCGGAAACTAAAATTGGATTTATCACAAATTTTGTAATATTTACAGTAACATTAGCTTCGCGAACCACAGTTTAAGAACTCCTGCTATAGAAGATTGGATAGTCTCATGTATTTTATTTGCAAAAAAAAATCAGAAAACATCAGATCATTCCGATTGGTCTTTAAGATTCGACGAATAAAACAAAATGCCTGCTTAACTAATATAACAGCAGAATAACAAAACTAATACCTACCTATTACCCGGTTTAGAGAGACTGGGGAGCGCGCGACGCGTAACAAGATAACGACCACTTTCGGAAGCTTTGATCGAACAAAAAATCCGAACTTAACCAAAATGGATTTTCGCTACCGAATCAAATCTCATCATTTCAAGAATCAAACGAGATTAAACGAGAGTTAGGTTAGAAAACTAAAAAAGAAAAAAAATTGTTTAACAAACAGAATACGAACTTGCTGTGAAATTAATTAATCTATCTTCTCGTTTTACTCTTTATTTAGATATGTGTGTGTGTGTGTGATATCTTAGTGATTTTTGACGTGTAAGAACAAACCGTTACTTACGAACACAACACAATGTTTTTTAAGAGCAGTTCTGGCTGTATTTTTGAGAATTTCGCGCAAAGCTGCATACGTTTTATCTACCACCAATTGTCCATGATTTTGAATTGGTAAACTATGGGGGTGAGGAGAAGAGACAGCTAGCTAGTTAATAGAACCCACCGAAAAATTATAGGCTACTCTTGTCTGATCGAATAGCGGGATTGTTTGGCTACACCGTAGGCTATGTTTGCTCTGCCCATCGAGAGTAACAAAACACGATATTTATCTGTATAAGTCCGCAGACTTGCCACTAGGCCACTGGGGGGGGGGGGGATACCGAATAGAAGGATTTTACCATCACTGTTATAGCACATCCATAGTCCAAAAGTGCGGAGCATACTTCTATGGCAACGGATCGCGAACGACGAATCCCCGGGCATTAAAAAAAGAAACGTTTTGGTGTTGTTAGCTTCACCTAATTAGTTATCGAGTTGTAAACGTATTTGTTGTTTATTTGAGCTGTGGAATCGGTTGCTGTTACCTGAAACTAAACTTGTTTATATAACCGTCGATAACGTTCGCGTACCCTATAAAAAACACTGAAAACGTGCACAGGCTACTGAACTATTATTATAAATATTGACTAAACAAGGCCAGTTTGTTGTATTACAGATTCTATGTGTAACAAATGTACACTAAACAAGGCCAGTTTGTTGTATTACAGATTCTGTGTGTAACAAATGTATACTAAACAAGGCCAGTTTGCTGCATTACAGATTCT
>NW_013669655.1:2546-17541 GCF_000517525.1 Limulus polyphemus
TGTATTACAGATTCTGTGTGTGACAAATGTACACTAAACAAGGCCAGTTTGCTGCATTACAGATTCTATGTGTAACAAATGTACACTAAACAAGGCCAGTTTGTTGCATTACAGATTCTGTGTGTAACAAATGTACACTAAACAAGGCCAGTTTGTTGTATTACAGATTCTATGTGTAACAAATGTACACTAAACAAGGCCAGTTTGTTGTATTACAGATTCTGTGTGTAAAAAATGTACACTAAACAAGGCCAGTTTGTTGTATTACAGATTCTATGTGTAACAAATGTACTCTAAACAAGGCCAGTTTGTTGTATTACAGATTCTATGTGTAACAAATGTACACTAAACAAGGCCAGTTTGCTGCATTACAGATTCTATGTGTAACAAATGTACACTAAACAAGGCCAGTTTGTTGCACTACAGATTCTATGCGTAACAAATGTACACTCAACAAGGCCAGTTTGCTGGGTTATGGATTCAATGCATCAAATATTTGCATTAAACAAGAATGAACTGTTGGATGCTGGATCATAGATAAGACTTATTTTAGTCGAGATTATCTCCACAAATTATATATTTCGTTTCTGGTGATCATACTTTTACGACCTGAACGCTTTTTCTTTTGGGTATCGAAATTTTTAATTTTGTTTGTTTATTATAGAACAAAACCACATTGGGCTACCTGTTGTGTCCACTGTGGGGAATCGAACCCCCGATCTTAGCGTTGTAAGTCCGTAGATATTCTCTCACCTGCTCCAGTAACCTTTGTTTTCCTCATGGACTCCTTCACAAATCGCGGACCCCCCACACTCCCATACCTAGGTATGTGTTTTATGAAACTACCATTGTTCTCCTGAAGAAGAATAGTCAACTATTCGAAAGCGCTCGAGTTTTGGGTATTTTTTTTAAGTCTATTGCACTTTATATGTGATCCTTTGTGTTAACTCTTTCATCAAAATTGACATGAATATATATTTATAAATTGTTAAATAAAATTTTCATTTAATCGAACACAGTGTCGTTTTCTTCTTTTTTTTTAAACAATATATGGAAACACGATCTTCACCATCACGGACTCCCCTTTTTTAGAAAATGTAGCCTACCATTCCTACGGACTCCCCTTTTTTAGAAATTGTAGCCTACCATTCCAAGTTGTAGGTTTATGTGAATTCTACGTAACTGATCAGCGCCCTCTCCCGTATTCTGATATTCGCTAACGTTAACTCATTAGTATTTTGATGATACTTGAACTGTTAGGTTGTTACCGTGTGGGAATAATGTGGTTGTTAAACTAGTCGCACGTGTTCCAAAACATTAATTTCATCACCTGCTACAGATTTGGTTAATTTGGTTCGTGCTGCATGTGTGAACATAAAGAATCCAGTTTCAACGGTTGCACCATAAACATATCTCGTTACGATACGGTCATTAAGTAGGCTAGTTTTATGAATACGTTTAATCTTCTGCATTTTCCATTTACTTGAAATAAAAACTGAAATACCATGTCCGCTATTAGTCTTCTCATAGTTCAGCGAGGTCTTTAGATGTTAATATATTAACATTTAGGATTCCCCCCCCCCCTGCCCTAGTGGCACAGCGCTTTGTCTGCGGACTTACAACGCCAGAAACCGTTCTCCTGCTGGGCCTTATTGATGACGTAAGTGAGGCTTCGATATAACTGGTCGTAAATATCAATATAACATACGGTTCTAGCTAAAGGCGATATAATCTATCTTCTAGCTCCGGAGTATTAATGTTTACCGACTTTTTTTTTTTTTTCAGTGGGTGGATCTTTTGTTGGTATTTATTTCAGTATTTGAGTTATATGTTACAGAAAACGACATACACACGTGTGTAAGAATGTTTAAGACGTTTCAAGAACAAGTTTCGCGGTGGCTCAGAAGTAAGCTAGGGGCTTATAACTCTAAAATTCTGGGATGGATCTCCGCGTTGGGCACAGCACAGACAGACCATTGTGTGACTCCGAGCTTAGTAACAAACAAGCAAACTAAAGAGAATAGTTAAGATGCTCGGCCTGGAATCTAGAATTGAACGACGTTTGGTCTCTCTACTGAGGCCTTCATCAGACCTTAATGAAGGCCTCAGCCTTTAAACCGAAACGTTGTCTAGTTCGATCCAATACAGAAGATTAGACCTCAGTCATGCAAATACTTAGTTAATATGACTATTTTGTGAAGCCGTGGTAATCAAGGTTTCTGTTCTTAACCTTTTTCCTATTGGACAACTTCACTGATAACTTTTTTTTGTTGCTCTTCAAACACTTTTGCTTGACTCAGAGGTCTTCAGAGTCTTTGGGTTTCAGAGTCTTTCCATTGGGTCTTCCCAATGGCCCCAGACATCTAGGGGGTTCTAAAAACACATAATAATAATTCTAAAAACTAAACAAGAATAAAAAATAATAAACCAATAAATATAAGTTGTCTTGGAAATTTATTTTCTGTGACAATCTTATTCAAGTCACTGTCCCCCACCCCTCCCCTTTCTTAAGAAATGGATTGATCATAAATAATTCAATGGCACGAGCTAGTAATATAGTTTACAGGTAGAAGGCGGCGCTGTGGTACCGTACAGACGACAAATATTCAATATTTAATGTGTTACTTGTAAATATATACATGTGTGATGACGAGAGTGAGTGTGTGTGTGGGAGGGGGGATAAACCCTCTGGGTGCAGGGTCCCAGGAATTCTTAACCTTGTCTTGAAAGAGAGACATCTGTACAGAAACAATAAATTCTGTGACTTCACTGTGTTTGCATACACTAGGTGTCTTAGTTCAACTCTTTTTAAAATAAGACCAATATAACAAGCACAATTAGTGAAGATGTCGTGACACACTCATGCACCATTTTAAAGATATTCAGGAGTCTGTCAGTTTCACTTCATCACGATGACCAAGTATTTTGATAAGCCAGTTTGTGTCCTTAGGTTTAAACGATTCTCACAACACACGATGGCAATTCTGATTCAGCTTTTGTGCGATCTCTTAGAAGCTATCCTCTCGAGAAACTTTTAGACTTGAGTCATCAATTTTTTTTTTTCATTTAAGGATTCTCTGTTGTTGTGAATATAATTTGCTGGGTGAGCAGATCTGTTCGTGCTTATTCGTGGGTTGCTTTAGTTCGATTGCGAGCGAAAGAAGGAGAGGAACAGGTACTCCAAGCCGGACGCAACAATGGCTCATTGACAAGATATTAAGCCTACTTTATCTACTTAATATGTTAAACAGAACATTTTTGAATACAGCTGATGAACCAAAAAATAAAAAAATGCAGAAAAAGCAAAAAATACACTGTATACGTGTATGCCCCTGGGACCAAAGTTATCAAATTTTCATTATTCCTTACTGTGATAATAATAGAACACCAATTTTTTACTACTATAGTTTGTAGTTTGTGCTTTTTTTATAGAAATTCCGTCATGTTTGTGTTAATCAAATGTCTCACTGTGTCCCCCCCCCACCACCACCAGTGGCACAGCGGAATATCTGCGGTTAGTACTTGGAAAGGGGGTGGGGGTGACCATCTGGAAATACTAGGTGATCATGGCACTATTACTTTCTTCCCCCAGAGACAAGTTTACAGATTTACACCACTAAAATTCGGAGTTCGATGTCTGTAACTTAACCTATATTTGCCCCCAGTGGCACAGCGGACTTAAAACGCTAGAAACCGGGTTTTGATACCCGTGGTAGGCAGAGTATAGATAGCCTATTGTGTAGTTTTGTGCTTAACTACAAACAAACAACGTTTGTCTTTAAAACTAAGTATTTTACACTCTGAGTGGTATAATGTGACGGTCAATCCCACTATTCGTTGGTAAAATAGTAGCCCAAGAGTTGGGGATTGGTGGGGATGAATAGCTGCCTTCCCTCTAGTCTGTCAATGCCAAATTAGGGACTGCTAGCGCAGCCAGCTCTCGTGTAGCTTTGCGCGAAATTCAAAACAAAACAAACAAACACAAACCAAGAATCCCCGGATTCACAGTCACGTAACACAAACCGTTTAGCCACGCCCGGCTATTCTAGTGGAGTTTTAATGAACTTTGTTTGATAGCATCACGTGACTAACATGGAAACTACTAATCGTACTTCCTGCTTTTATGTAGATTTGGTTTGTATGTTTTAGAACAGAGTCACATTGAGCCATCAGCTGTATCTAACACAGGGAATCGAACTCTGGATTTTAGCGTTGTAAGTCCAAAGCTTACCGCTGCCCCACCCAGTTATCACGAGGCTCTGGTTTCCTTGCTTGCTTGTTTTTCAACGCAAAGATACGTGATGGGCAATGTACTCACCACGTGTATAGAACATCCAATTTTTAATGTTATAAGCCTGCAAGTTGATTTTCCTTGAGATGTAAGTCTTTGGAACCTTATAACAGGCTAGAGAGAGAGAAAGAAGAAGCTTTTGAAGCAAGTAACAAATAAATAAACTTTTCTACGAGATCTATTGCATTACTTGCTCCGTGCCAATACAATAAACTCCTCTGTTCTAAGCCAATTTCAGTATCTAAAGTAGTATCGGTCCATTTCAGTCAAATCCTCACAAGTTGCTCGTGAAACAACGTTAAAACTTTATATGTGCTTGTACAAGCTCGTTAGAAAACAAACGTACGTCTTATATCATATTTTTGTTTGTCTACTTATTGGATAAAAGAAAGCCAATGCTGTTACCAAATGTGCTTACAAAATTTAATAGACAAAAAACAACTAGATATGCACGTGTTGCAACTTTTGAAGAGTTGCTTTCAAATACGGTCACATGAAAAACACGAGCGCGAAATCGTAGTATATACCATAGCATAATCTGCGTAAAAATAAGTTCACTGCCATCTTTACATAATCATTGGGAATTTTTTTACAAACATCAAAAAGGTCTAATGTTCAAATTCAGTGTAGATGTTTTAAGAAACGTATTGGTAGATTAATTATAATGTTTATAGAGCTGAGAATCATGTACGACACAGAGGTTAAATCATCAAAACTTAGGCCTAGTTTAGATGTTTAAGAGCCACGAGGATCGTATATGTCGCTTACGTTTGACGTTTAGAATGTTGGGGAACTTATATTAGGCCTAATCTGAATGTTTGGGCCACGAAGAACGTATACGTCACTTAAATTCGATGCTTGGGATATTAGGGACTTTATATTAGGCCTAATCTGGATGTTTAAGAGCCGTAAAGGTCGTATATGTCGCTTATGTTTGATGTTTAGAATCTTGGGAAACATACATAGATGCTGAGTACCTTAACAGGGCTTCCAAACTGGGAGCCCTTGGTGATGGGTGTGTTTGGGACTTCCAAATTGAGTGGTGTGTTTGGTAAACAAACTGCGATGGTGTTAGAATTAACGAGAGTGTTTAATCATTGCTAAATATTTACAATATTATATCACAATAATATGGTGACTTTTCAGTTATATTGAACAATAATTATTTTTCCTAATTAACTTCACTGTAGATTTCACAGTGAACCTAGCCACGTGACTAAATCTACACAGTGCACGCACTGTGATCCGGTTTACCGGATTAACGAAGGAGCGAAACCAAAACCCATCGAACTCAATTTCGTCACTCTAACACAGCTTAACAGTATTCAACACTGGAGTAACAGTTTCAGGAAAGGTAAGGTAGATGGCGCCTTGGAATCTAAGGTCTTAGATTTGGTTACACATTTTAACCTTTCAAATTAAGACAAAAAAGAAGCAGTTACTAAGTACTACGAAATCGTATTTATGCTCCAAAGGTGTACTTTCGAAAAGGTATAAAACAACCAGTTGTTTAGTAATACAAATACATTTAAAGATACGTTCAATTGGATGACATTAATTAATGACGCGTTAGTGCCTTCTAGTACTTGGAAAATAATCTCGAACCCCAAAAATATTTCCTTAGGATGCTTCATTGCCTAATATAGATCGTCAAATACTCTGTGACGCAAGTGTGAATAAAGAAGCAGCCTGAATTTCTGTTTAGGACTTCTCCAGTTTGTTACCAGCCCTGGTCATATAATCGATAAATTAGGTCTTTCAGTAATGTCACATATACGCTATTACAGCTTAAATTATAGAAGTAAAATCCCTCATTATAGAGCAACTGAAGGAGACGCGGCCCTCTTATAAATAGCGTCTTTGTTATAAAACATACTTTAATATTATTTAGGATTTTTTTTATGCAAATACCTTAATACAGTAACTCAGGAAAACAAATCGGAATCTTATTATAGAGCAACTGAAGGAGACGCGGCCCTCTTATAAATAGCGTCTTTGTTATAAAACATACTTTAATATTATTTAGGATTTTTTTTATGCAAATACCTTAATACAGTAACTCAGGAAAAAAAAATCGGTATCTTAGTCATTAATATAGTAATTGATTATAGATGTTGGAAAAATTAAATTACCAAAGGTTTTATTTCGTTTTATTTACAAAACAGAAATGATTGAATCAATAGGGTAAAGACAGGACCGATCTTGGGATGTTCTGTAGTGGAGAATTCTTACTTACTTAATAACCAATAAGGATTCGCTCGAGTTGTGACGTCATATTAACGTGTCTCGAGAACATTCGTAAACAGTAAACCAACTAATGAAATCAGACTTCCTCGTTAGATTGTCGTAATTACGAGCCTGGAACATTACTGTTTAACATAATCGACGAATGATTACTTAAGTTTGAATTTTAGGAGAGAAAAAAAAAAGCAGAGACGTGAAAAATGAAGTTAAACTAAAAATAATTAATAGCAAGTATCGAATAAAGTTTAACTAACATGTTTATTCAAAACACTGGTAAAAAAAATAATTATGGTTTGTTACTGTATTAATCTGTTCTGTTTCTACCCATGAATCCCCCAGTGGCTCAGCGGTAAGTCTTGAGGCTTATTACGACAAAATTCGGGTTTCGATACCTGTGGTGGGCATAGCACAAATAGTCAATTGTGTAGCTTTGCACTTAACAACAAACAAAACAATAGTACTCATGATGGCTAATTCATTGTTTAAATAAGAATACAATACTTAATTCACTGTTTTAAGATAACAAAAATAAGATGAAAAAGGCTTAGTTCAAACTCTCACTGTATCAAGCAAGAATAAAAGGCTTAATTCGCCGTTTTAAATAACAAGAATAAGATGAAAAAGGCTTAGTTCAAACTCTCACTGTATCAAGCAAGAATAAAAGGCTTAATTCGCCGTTTTAAATAACAAGAATATGATGAAAAAGGCTTAGGTCGAATACGAAGAACAGAGTTATAAGATATCTTTATCAGTCACCTTGCAGTATTCTGTTCAACTGGTTGCAATGGCTCGTTAATTTTTGTGAACTTCATTAAGTCACATGACTTGTACTGAACCAGCTCATTGGTTAAGATTGGTAACTATAAATCAGTATGACGTTCGCATGGTATTACGTTATGTCTAGAAAAATGGGATAATATCGTGGCCACAGTTCTAGTGCTTATGAACCCCCCCCCCCCACGATGTATAGAACTAGAGTAGAGTGAAATATTACCTTCAGAAACAGAACGAACATCCAACGTTATTGATGACAAGGATGAGAAGAAGATACACTGCGGAGACTAGAGAATACCAGAAACAAAATATCTAAGCTCGGTAATAGACAGACATCAAACTATTGGAAAAAGAGGTGCTCGAGATTAGACGAGAAAGATACGATAGAGATAAGGTCTTGTACATAGAGAAGAAAATCACGTGGTATGGTATTAAGGTTATTAAATAGATTGTCAAAGAAAATGTTATCGTTTCCGGAACTGGGCTGGGATAGGGGAGCGACCACTTTTTGACAGAGAATTATGAATACATCAACACTAAAGTGGTATTTTGGGAACCCGAATAGCCATTATGAAGTCATCTTGCTAGCTCTTTGATGATAATATTTTCTTACAAGGCTAACATCATGACTACGGTTTTCTGCGATGGGCAGAGCACAGATAGCCCATTGCATAGTAGCTTTGAGATAAATGGATAATAACAATATATTTAGAAATATTATCATTTCGAAGTATCTGTTTGTTTATTTGTTTGTAGTTAATCACAAAGCTACACAATGGGCTATCTGTGCTCTGCTCACCACGGGTATCAAAACCAGGTTTCTAGCGGTATAAGTTCACAGACATACCATTGTGCCGCTAGGTGGCGCGGAAGTATTGGAAAATATCGATTTTTTTCTTAAAGCTACTGCAAACTGACAGACTAGGAGACAGGTGGCTAGTCAAGAGCACCAACAGCCAACTCTTGGGAGACTCTTGTCTTATAATACACCCACGGCCTCAAAGAGCAGAAGACATTTTTTGCTGTATGAGATTTTAATTCATGCGTACTCAGGTTCACATTCTGACACGCTAATTATTATGTCACGTACAAAGTTTAACCACGAATACTCAGGTTCACATTCTGATACGCTAATTATTATGTCACGTACAAAGTTTAACCACGAATACTCAGGTTCACATTCTGTTACGCTAATTATTATGTTACGTACAAAGTTTAACCACGAATACTCAGGTTTACATTCTGAGTAGCTAATTATTATGTCACGTACAAAGTTTAACCACGCAGACCCAGGTTCACATTTTGATACGCTAATTATTATGTCACGTATAAAGTTTAACCATATTCAAGTTGGTGACAATATTCTGGACATGTCTACACATGTAGACATATGTCCAATATTCTGGACATGTTTAGCACAAACTTTAAGATTAATTTACCCCCCTCCGAATCCAGTCCTGTGAATAAAACGTACATGTTAAATATGGTAATGGCCGGGCATGGTCTTTTCTGGGCTGTATATTCTAATGTTCGAGGTTTGCGCCAAGAAGCTGCTGAAAAGGCTTAGAAATTGCACATATGATGCGTTATATAAGTGACAGCCAATAGCATTATAAGGTTTTCAAAGCAGACAAAGCTCTTATGGCGGAGAGTGCTGCCGACTGGCCAACCTTCTCTGGTCAGTAGTTCAAAATTATGGACGTGCTACAGCTGAATTCTAGGGTCTCGGACGGGTTCGTTAACTTCATATGTCGCAGTGCAGTTCAGGTTTTAAATCAGTATCAACTGCATATAATCCATTATTTGTAGACGTTTTATTGACCTTAGAAGCGATAACAGCATTTGAACTATTTTCCTCTTGCTAACTTACTTAGAATCTTAACTTATATTTAATCTGTTAAGGTATTTTCTATAAACAACACAGCAGCTGTACGAAGCTTCAGGCTTGTTGTTTTTTAGCATAAAGAGACACGATAGGCTAACTGCGTTCTCTGCCCACTGCGGGGAATCGAACCTCGGATGTTAGCGTTGTAAGTCCTTAAACTTACCACAGACTCACCGCATGTGTGTGTGTATTAGAGCAAAGCCACAATGGGCTATCTGCTGTGTTCACCGCGGGGAATCGAACCCTGAACCTTAGCTTTGTAACACCCCACTGGGGGGGGGGGCGAGGAGTTAGGTGGTTGAAGTTTCATTTTGTGTCTCCTTAAGTTATTTAATTTCAGTCTTAAAATGTATCCAGCAAATTAAAGTACATTCGAGAGATTGATGTTTCAATTTTGTTTTTAATTTCTTCAATGCCATTTATAAAGAAAAGTTAGCTTTGTACTGGCAACTCAAAGATTTCTCTCCATTCGAGCATAAATATGACACAAGCAACATATTTATTCAATTCCTTTCAGAACTTAACTATCTAACAGGAAAAAAAAAAGTTTTTTTTTATCCTTTTCTATTTACTTGTGCTCTACGAAAAATGAAAAATTAAAAGATGTCGAGCACACACAGCTATGTATATTTTCTATTGAGGTTCAGTAGAAAAACCTATTGAATCAAATGTGGAATTTCTCGTAGCTGTCACTTTCATTCCTGCTAGAAGAATTGTTGTATAATTCAGGTCCTGAAGACTGAGATACATATATTTTATATGAACGCTGCAGGGCTTTAGACATAATTATTAGTTGTTATTTGTTTTTTTTCATCGCTTTACTGTCGACAAGCCCTTGCGATTGTTAGGCCTAATTAACTCTTTTTCAATGTGCATACACGTGTTTTTTGTTTTGTTTTTTCGACTCGTTGTGTCAGAAAGGCTTCAGATGATAGACTTTTCGCCGAACCACTAGTCTCCTGGCTTTTTATTTCTTGTACAAGACACGCAGTCATTTTTTTTTCGAAAAGTGCTTTTTTAGGCCTGAATCATCAATCAAGTTCGGAAGACGTAGCTGAGCAGTTATCTCGTAAGCCTATAGTTCTAAAATTTGGGTTTCAATTCCCGTGCTTGACATAGTTCAATAACTATTTTTATATGCTCCTCCGAGAGTTTATAACGCTAAAAACGGGTTTCGATACCCGCTGTCGGCAGTCACAGATAGCCCATTATGTTGGTTTACACTTAACAAAACAAAGAAAAACTTATTATTAAAATAACAAAAACATTTCTCTCCTAGCGGTGAACGTAAACATTTTTCTATATTATTTGGCCCTCCAGTCTCCCAACGGTTAGTCTGAAGGCTTATAATACTAAAATCCGAGTGGGCACAATACAGATAGCCCATTGTGTAGCTTTGTTATTGTATTACATTACTTTCTTGTAAATTTGGGCATATACATGAAAACCCGAATCCTTTCTTATCCAAAAAAATGGTTCTTTATTTACCAAACATACAACCGGTTTCGTGGCTACTCTTCATCATAAAAAAACTATAAAATCCAGAAAACACTTTTTCTGAAAAGTAATGAATTTAAATTTCAACTTGACATAAAATATATGTTTTTAAATAGATTTAGATTCTTTAATTTTATGTTTCTTAAATTGAAAAAAAAACAACTCAGATTACAAAATAACTTGCTATTATTAACGTTTATAACCAAAACCTGAATTAAAAAATATTTTTATTGTTGACGATAAACTTACTAAAAATACAATGTAAAATATGCGCAAAAAAAACCTCTGGACTCTTTTTTGTTATCTTTATCAAACGTTTTCACATAATAATTACTTTTATCAAGGTATTCCTGTAACAAGTTATTAAGGTGTTTTAACGCCATAGTCCTGTAATAAGTTATCAAGGTGTTTTAACGCCATATTCCTCTAATAAGTTATCAAGGTGTTTTAACGCCATATTCCTCTAATAAGTTATCAAGGTGTTTTAACGCCATAGTGCTGTAATAAGTTATCAAGGTGTTTTAACGCCATATTCCTCTAATAAGTTATCAAGGTGTTTTAACGCCATATTCCTCTAATAAGTTATCAAGGTGTTTTAACGCCATATTCCTCTAATAAGTTATCAAGGTGTTTTAACGCCATATTCCTGTAATAAGTTATCAAGGTATTTTAACGCCATATTTCTCTAATAAGTTATCAAGGTGTTTTGACTCCATATTCCTCTAATTACTGGTTCCCTTTACATCCAAAAAAATATCCTTGTCACATTTTCAAATAATCTAAATTTTAAAAAATTTTTCTTGTTTTTATAGATACGAAAACAGATAAGTAAAGGGGTGTATGATAAAAAAAGACCAGATTACGAAAAATATATATAGGACTCCATTTTCCTTATACACCGTCATCTTGAAGTGGAACCACCTTGAGTAGTATTAAGCAACGAAACAATACAACCAAGTTGTGTAGCCTTGCCCTAAACAACAAGTTATCTGTCCACCGACCCAAAAACAAGAACGACGAACCGATTTAAAATATTTCTAATAACACGTATTTAAGTGTGTGAAAATGAGTAACATTCAACAGTATAACACGTATTTAAGTGTGTGAAAATCAGTAGCACCCAACAATCTAACACGTACTTAAGTGTGTGAAAATCAGTAACACCCAACAGTATAACTCGTAGTTAAGTATGTGAAAATCAGTAACAACCAACAGTATAACTCGTATTTAGGTGTGTGAAAATCAGTAACACCCAACAATATAACACGTATTTAAGTGTGTGAAAATCAGTAACACCCAACAGTATAACTCGTATTTAGGTGTGTGAAAATCAGTAACAACCAACAATATAACACGTATCTAAGTGTGTGAAAATCAGTAACACCCAACAATATAACACGTATTTAAGTGTGTGAAAATCAGTAACACCCAACAGCATAACTCGTATTTAGGTGTGTGAAAATCAGTAACACCCAACAATATAACACGTATTTAAGTGTGTGAAAATCAGTAACACCCAACAGCATAACTCGTAATTAGGTGTGTGAAAATCAGTAACACCCAACAATATAACACGTATTTAAGTGTGTGAAAATCAGTAACACCCAACAATATAACACGTATTTAAGTGTGTGAAAATCAGTAACACCCAACAGTATAACTGGTATCTAAGTGTGTGAAAATCAGTAACAACCAACAGTATACATAAAACAAAAACAGAAAAAGAAGGAGTTTTAAAAGAAACATGTTAAAGAAAAAAAGATGGATTATACACAGATTACGTAGTTATTAAATCTTTATAGTAACACAAATAAAAACTTGAAATTTAAATAAATTTACTGAATAACGAACTAGTTTAAATGACATTTACATTTTGTGATTAAAAAAAAATCAGTTTATAATTTTATTTTGATAAAATAACACCAGAGGGCAACAGTAATGTTCCTACATAAGACAGTATTATTTACGTCTGGTAATCACAGGAATTAACTGGTAATTTACAATACATCGACATCCGACAGGTAGCGTCAGTAATAGACACGTTTAAAATTACAATAGCTATTCGTTATGTCTAGTGTATATACTACATTATTTGGTGGTGGGCACAGCACGGATAGCCCATTTTGTAGCTTTGTGCTCAATAACAAATAAACATTATTTATTATTAATTTTTTAATGAAGAACGTTCTTGTGACCTCTCGTGAAAACAAACAGGAAATAAATTTACTTCCGATTGATTCATCTTTACCGAGTCCAGGAAACGAAACAGACTTTTTCCGAGGATATCTGAGCCCTAATAAATTACACTTAGTAACTTTGTACACTTTTGTTTCACAAAATAAATAACTCATGAACACCAGTTTTCTTTTACTCTGTTAGCACTTGAACGTGTTTCTCGGCCATTTGCTATTAATCTTATTGGACACAGCAATAAACTTGAATAACCGCGGGCGGTTCCAGATGGTTGGCAAGATCAATAACCCATTTTCCCTTCGTTAATTCTATCCGATAGAGAAGAAAAAATTTAATATTTTGTCAGTTATAATTGCTATTAAACTGAGTAAGCATGTCTGATCCAAGAACTTTAAGGGATCAGCGTGAAATTTAGTAATAATAATAATTATTCAAGATGACGGGGAGCAAGTCTCGTTGTCAAATACTGCTGGAGAAGCGAACAGCGTCCAATGAACTTTCTGGTACAATGATCAGTTGACTAATCGGTTTACGGTAGCAATAATTAACGGTACTTTCGGTCAACGCTCATCCGTGGACAGATAAATAAACTACAGCTCTCACTGTGCGAGACAAACATTACATTTAGCAATAATTTAGAGCTCTTACTGTACAAGAACAAACATTACATTTAGCAATAAACTAGAGCTCTTACTGTACAACACAAACATTACATTTAGCAATAATTTAGAGCAATAAAGACTTCTGTGGATTGACAATGGGACTCATTCGGGTCTTCGCGCTTTAGTAGGATCCGTTTCGGGTATTCACGTTTTACTAGGACCCGTTTCGGATTTTCACGCTTCACTAGGACCCGTTTCGGGCCTTCATATTGTAACTTTAAAATCAAGTGTATTGTAACTTTCTCACTCTGAACGACGTCTTGCGTTTGCGTGAGCCATGAACGATGTCGTACCTGTACGTGAGCTAAACCTTAGAGCTCAGGCATAAGTACCCTTAGTTTTGAATTAATAACCAGAGCGAGGGCAGCCAGCTAGCAACGCCTGCCGCCCCGTGGGATTTCCTCGGCTCTATGAACTGGATAACACGATTGACTCTCACGTGCGGATCAGATTCAGCGACATCCGGTTTCTGGTCTTGGTCCCATTCGATTCGCAGCCCAACACGCTAATCACTAGCTCCGTCCGGCACCCACCCACCCCTAACAGTATTCGTTATTTTTTATTACCGTACACTTACTGTTATTTCCTAACGGTACGGATCAAAGGGCAGGGTAAGTTAAAAAAAAAAGAGAAAAAAGGATTTGTTACAATAAATGTAGAGAAGCATTAATAAAAGGACAGAAAAAGGTAAAATATGGTATCAGTTATTTTTTATTACCGCACACTTACTGTTATTTCCTAACGGTACGGATCAAAGGGCAGGGTAAGTTAAAAAAACGAGAGAAAAGGATTTGTTACAATAAATGTAGAGGAGCTAAAGAGAAGCATTAATAAAGGGACAGAAAAAGGTAAAATATGGTATCAGTTTAATCTTGGATAACAAAAACTCAAAGTTTTTAGTTCATTTCACATTTTCCAGCAAATTAAATAAAAGGCAGATTTTGAAACATAGTTCACGATTTTCAGAATCAGTAACATAAAAGTCAATTAAAAAAAAACTCAAGATCGCATTTTCAGGATGGCAAAAAAGGGCAAATTTGATCCAGTTCACGTTTTCTTCAGAATGGTAAGAAGAAAAGGCAGGTTTTTATCATCACGTTTATATATCTCATACAATGTCAGTACTATAAAAACTACACGGCCTAACACATCGTTCAATTATTTTAAGAGGACTTCTTCAACAAGATAGTTTTTATGGACGATAATTAACTGAATATTAACTTTTTTTTTAATCCAGTTTGCCTCTTTGCTTTTCAGAAAGTAAATAACATTTAAATAGAATTCCCATCAATTTCTAAACGTCACAAGTTAAATTATTCGGGTATTACTGCTGTTCAACATTGAGATCTAAGGGCTCTTTTTTTAAAAAATAAATAAATATGTAATGTTCCCAAAGATCACGTTTATATAGAAAAGTTTCCAGTTCGAATTGTTGTTGTTTTTTTCTTC
>NW_013669655.1:18434-28106 GCF_000517525.1 Limulus polyphemus
AAAGACTACAACTGTAACAACGATAAATATGTTTGTATCTGCTCTCGGCACTAAAGACTACAACTGTAACAACGATAAATATGTTTGTATCTGTTCTAGGCACTAAAGAATACAACTGTAACAACGATAGATATGTTTGTATCTGCTCTAGACACTAAAGACTACAACTGTAACAACGACATATATGTTTGTATCTGCTCTAGACACTAAATACTACAACTGTAACAACGACAAATATGTGTGTATCTGCTCTCGGCACTAAAGACTACAACTGTAACAACGATAAATATGTTTGTATCTGCTCTCGGCACTAAAGACTACAACTATAACAACGATAAATATGTTTGTATCTGCTCTCGGCACTAAAGACTACAACTTTGTGTGGATAAACAAAACCTACGTCAACAGTTCCAAAGCTTACTGTAAATATAAAAGTCAACCGTGTAATATTTTCCATTTCAAGCTCCACAACAACACCTCCCAAACTTTCATAATTCAGATGGAGTTTTCATATTATCCAATATCCACCTACCAGAACTTAGCAGCAATTTTAACCAGACCCTGCAGGATAATTTTATGGATGCTAAAATAACAGTGGCTGATATCCATCTAGCTCTACACTGCATCATTAATCGATGGAATTACATACAGACATCACCAGGATGCTCCGAGGGCGTTCTTTCTGCATCTGGCAGTATTATTTTATGTATCTTGTCTCTAGACTTAAACAACAATACGGGGAGTTCTCGGTACTCCTACTAATTTTGAAACCCAGTAAACCTCCTTTGGGTATAATTTCCTATCATCCAATCAGTTTCACAAGTGTATTTAGTGAAACCTTTGAGCGTATACTGGCTTTACACTTAATATACTTACCAAAGCTATTCTTTATGGGCCAAGCAGAAAGAAATATCGAAATCACGATACCTTTAATGTTCAGAAAGACCACGTTCCCGTATAACTAACTAAAACAGTTAAATATTTGGGTATCACCTCCGATACACACCCTAGATAGAAGGCTCACATTGTAACATTGAATTTCAATCACACAATCACTCAACTTTCTAACTGGTGTCTAACTGGAACCACTTGGGGGGTTTGAATCTAACGCTTCTTCTTCTATAAAGCATGTTTGGTGGGACGGGGATTCGAACCCGCGACCCGCAAATTGCAAGTCGAGTGTCCTAACCACCTGGCCATGCCGGGGCCCAACATGAAAATTAAATTAATAAACACAAAATGTCTAAGATGTTGCCGCCGTTAAGAGTCAACGAATTCCTTGTTTTGTTGTTCACTTTACTTTCAACTAAACTGCATGTGAAGTAAAGTACACTTCACGGAAGAGGACGGGATTTTGCACGCGTGAAATCCCGTCACTGGCTAATTCATTGTCGATGTATTAAGCTTAAATAAATGACAAAACTTGATTGACTAATTAACGTTGATTTAGTGAACTCTTAAGACTAAAGTAACATTTAGAACGGTTTGTCTGATTAGATTACACAGAATTGCTTGTTTGTTTGTTTTTGAATTTCGCGCAAAGCTACACGAGGGCTATCTGCGCTAGCCGTCCCTAATATAGCAGTGCAAGACTAGAGGAAAGGCAGCTAGTCATCACCACCCACCGCCAACTCTTGGGCTACTCTTTTACCAACGAATAGTGGAATTGACCGTCACATTATAACGCCCCCAAGGCTGAAAGGGCGAGCATGTTTGGTGGTATGCGGATTCGAACCCGCAACCCTCAGATTGTGAGTCGAGCGCCTTATCCACCTGGCCATGCCGGGCCCATAGAATTGTAATGATGTTAAAGCCTTCCTGAGACAACAACAACAACAACAAAATTTACAATACAAATTACGTAAGTGTTTTATTAGAGTAATGTTTGTATGATAAACATCGAAAAGTTAGGGAATCGAGTTGGTGTGTTCTACCAACAAAAGTCAAGATTCTACTCCTTTACAAATTTTATTTGAATTATACTGTATACATTTCATCCAAGAGAAATATCTCATCAGGGCGCCAACGGTTGGTGGTGGATACTGTTGACTGACTATCTGTATTCCCCTCTAGTCTGTCATTTACTTTTAGCCGCGACGTAGCGGCTCACAGAAGAAAGGCTCCGAGTTTTTATTTTTAAATTCCAAACATTTATCTCATAGCTCCTACATCTCTTGACCGAGTTGAGATGTAATTATAGTTTCGGACTCAGGAGGTCAAACCCTTCTACTGATTATTTGACCACGCCCAAGGTCTCATACATTAATTTACTCTAATCCTGTTTAAAATAATTTTAATTTGAGGGTAGGCTGGTAGAGATCCTGATGAGTAATAAAATTGAATTCACACACACACACAAAACAACAACAAAATTCACCGAGATAAATCAATTGGCAATAAAACCTTATGTTTGTGCTAACAAGTGAACACTTAACCAGCATTGATATAGTAATATTATCAACAACTGGCAACCTTATGTTTGTGGTAACAAGTGAACACTTAACCAGCATTGCTATGGTAATATTATCAACAACTGGCAACCTTGTGTATGTGGTAACAAGTGAACACTTAACCAGCATTGCTATAGTAATATTATCAACAACTGGCAACCTTGTGTATGTGGTAACAAGTGAACACTTAACCAGCATTGCTATAGTAATATTATCAACAACTGGCAACCTTGTGTATGTGGTAACAAGTGAACACTAAACCAGCATTGGTACCGTAGTAATATTATAAACTTGTAATGCTACAATTGATTAACTCGTGCTCCATTTGTAACCAATCATATATAAGCTTGCATATTGATTTGACAGTTATCCGTATCTGAAAACATGGAACACAAGAAGTCACATTAAAAGATTGCAGTTTAATTAAAAACTCCAGGTGGCAGCACCACCTGGAGAAACTTGTGTTATCATGCTTGGTATTACTGACGCAAAAAAAATATAGCTAATAAAAAAGTGTCTTAAAATAATTGACTTTAATCCTGCATATTGAGGTTCGATTCCCTCTTGTTTTTAGCTGAAAACAAAATTAATCAATGCCTTAAAGTACAAAAAAGTTTTAGCTCTGAAGATTAGTTAAAAAAAAAGATCGTTATAAACTGAAGCTAATTTGAAAGTACCATTTTAAGTTTTGTTTTGTTTTTGCATAATTTGTCTGCAGTGTGTAAGAATAAAATAACAGACTGAACTTTGGGGATTTTAAAACAAAATATTGTAATATCTAGAATCTTCATGAATTTCTAATGTAAATAGACACTTAGATACGAAACCATATAACCCTGACCTGGCGTGGCAAATCGACTCGCAATCTGCGGGTCGCGAGTTCGAAACGTGGCACAGTGGTATATCGGCGAACTTATACAACTATAAACCGGGTTTCGATACCCGTGGTGGGCAGATCACAGATAGCTCTTTGTGTAGCTTTGTGTTTAATAACGAAAAACACAAAAACATACACAAAAAACGAGTTCGAAACCCCCCTCCCACCAAACATGGTCGCCCATTCAGTCGTGGGGGCGTTATAATATGACGGTCAATCCGACTATTCTTTGACGATGGGTGGTGATGACCAGCTGCCTTCCCTCTAGTATTTCACTGCTAAATTAGGGACAGCTAGCCCTCGTGTAGCTCTGCTAAAAGTTCAAAACAAACCAAACCCTATGACAAACACTCTTTCTAAAGTTGCACATTACTTCTTCAGTTTGTCTTGGATAAATAAAAACCCCGCCTTTCGAAAGCATTCAGATAACAAAGTTTCGTGTTAAATTCATTTGTTGAACCTTCGTGTTTTTCTAGTATGTAAATAGGACACCTGATACATCGAATTTGGCTAATCAAAAGTGACACTAAAGATACGGTATCCAAGCATTTCCCAAACTCTTGCCACCCACCCTCCTTCTTTAATATATGTATATAATTCTTGTGTCCCCTCTTTTTTTTTTTATCAGCGAAAGAGTAAGTTAAATGACGAGATGTAATATACAGATACACATAAAAATGCTACGTGTGACGTAGTAATTACTTATTAATTTCATTAATGAAAAACATATTAAAACGTTAAATTTTGCATCAGTTGCGCCCCCTGGTGGGCGCCCCACACTTAAATATTAAGGAAGCTTTGGTGACATATAAATAGATACAATTTTTCGCAGCGAGGATGTAAGTAATTTGATATAAAATGTTTCGACCCGTGCATGTAACCACTAAGTACAAGTTATGCAGAAATTTGCATAAAATGGCTGATGAATGAAAGCGGGGTATTGAATAAAACTACACTAAAGCATAAGCCACCTGTTCGTAGTTTTGAACTGATAGACCAGAGAGAGAGGGTAGTCAGATAACAGCATCAGCCGCCAACTCTTGGTGTAGTCTTGCATGAGAGAGTTAATAGTGAGATTTGACCGTTACCCTTATAACGCATCCACAGTAATGAGACGTGAATGCCGGACCCATAGATCCATTGTGCGAAAGGATAGCCAGTGGGCCATCCCCGGTCCTCTCGGTGTTTACATTTTTAGAGGTGTATATATATATATGTGTGTATATGTTTTTTATTCGCTATTGTATAATAGTTATATAATAGTTATAATATATACTATATAATAGTTATATGATAGTTATAATATATACTATATAATAGTTGTATAATAGTATACTATATAATAGTTATAATATATACTATATAATAGTTATAATATATACTATATAATAGTTATATAATAGTAGTTCAAGTTGAATTATCTTCTTGTAATTACACCACTAGAAATAACGTGAGCCATTCTAGCTGAGCAATTAGGCCAATAAAAAGAAGGTTGGTCATTCTAGCTGAGCAATTAGTCCAATAAAAAGAAGGATGGTCATTCTAGCTGAGCAGTTAGTCCAATAAAAAGAAGGATGGTAATTCTAGCTGAGCAGTTAGTCCAATAAAATGAAGGAGGGTCATTCTAGCTGAGCAATTAAGTCAATAAAAAGAAGGAAGGTCATTCTAGCTGAGCAATTAGGCGAATAAAAAGAAGGAGGGTCATTCTAGCTGAGCAATTAGGCGAATAAAAGAAGGTGGGTCATTCTAGCTGAGCAATTAGGCCCAGAAAAAGAAGGTGGGTCATCCTAGCTGAGCAGTTAGTCCAATAAAAAGAAGGAGGGTCATTTTAGCTGAGCAATTAGGCCAATAACAATAAGGTGGGTTATTCTAATTGACCAGTTGGGCCAATAAAAAGAAGGTGGGTCATTCTAGCTGAGCAATTAGGCCAATAAAAAGGAGGTGGGTCATTCTAGGTGAGCAATTAGGCCAATAAAAAGACGGTGGGTCATTCTTTCTGCGCTATAATACCAATAACAAAAAAATGAGTGGGTTACTTTGAGAAACAAGACCCATGTTCGTACTATGGGTGAGCTACAGGATCAATAAAAAATCCTGGATAATTCTGGGTCACTTTGAGCAACATGACCCATGTTCGTTCTATAGATGAGCTACAGGATCAGTAAAAAATCCTGGATAATTCTGGCTAAAGCCGAAATTTACAAAGTAACGATAACTGATAATATTTCAGAAAGAAGATTCCTGGTCCAACCTTACTTTGCGACATATTCGCATATCACATATACTAAAAATTTCCTTTTAAAGTTGACAGTAGCTTGAGTAGTTGTCAACCATCTCGCTGGCATGGAATGACTCAATTCTCTAGAAACTGAAAGGTTTATAAAAGAAGAAAGACGCTGTGGGTATCATCTTTGTGGAAAAAAATAACGTTCGAAGAAGAGTCGTCTTCTGGGATTTCACAATGACACATTAATCTATCTTACAGGATATGTAGCTTTCAGAGAGTTACTTAAAATAGCACTGCAGGCGAAGTGAATTTTGTTCTCTCCATAAACATGTTTCTCCTATTACGTGTCTAAAGTAAAGTAAGGGGACAGTAACAACAAATTTTATTGATGGGGGAGGAGGAGGAGGAAGAATGTGACTTTTATTACTAAAAAAAAACAAACAAACAAATAATATTATTTTATACAACATTCTATAGTTAGGCTTAACTTCACAAAATATTATGCCGTTTCTTCTGTTCAGGGGAAGTAACTAAGAAGTATTTTGCAGATAATATTTTTTTATCTATAGCACAGGAACTGCTCCGAAACGCACGGACGTGCACCCATAACGTTTGTACACATTTAAGCGACATTTCAATCAATATGGGAGTCGACAAGTTTGTATACAACATTCTACAGTTAGGCTTAACTTCACAAAATATTATGCCGTTTCGTCTGTTCGGGGGAAGTAACTAAGAAGTATTTTGCAGATAATATTTTTTTATCTATAGCACAGGAACTGCTCCGAAACGCACGGACGTGCACCCATAACGTTTGTACATATTTAAGCGACATTTCAATCAATATGGGAGTCGACAAGTTTGTATACAACATTCTACAGTTAGGCTTAACTTCACAAAATATTATGCCGTTTCGTCTGTTCGGGGGAAGTAACTAAGAAGTATTTTGCAGATAATATGTATTATGTATAGCACACGAACTGCCCCGAAACGCACGGACGTGCACCCATAACGTTTGTACATATTTAAGCGACATTTCAATCAATATGGGAGTCGACAAGTTTGTATACAACATTCTACAGTTAGGCTTAACAAGTCTGAGTTTGTCGCGCTTGAAATTTGGTTGTGAGAACTTTTCATTTAAAGTTAATAAAAAAGATGTTTCATAATAATAATAATAATAATAATTATAACAACAAGAGTATTATGGAACGGAGGGTTTTCAAGAATAATAGACATCAAATGGAAATAATTAATTAGACACCACAGTGGGTGTTGGGGTTTGTTTTTAGCCCAAATCTACACAATTGGCTATACGTGATCTGTCTGTGGCGGGAAATCAAACCTCGGATTTTAGCGTTGTAAGTCCGTCGTATTAATCAAGCACTACCATTAACGTTGTTACTGCTTAAGCGCAAACCTAACACATGCGATTTGGCTACCGCTGGGAATCGAACTTCGGATTTACAGTTGCAAGTCCGTAAACTTGCTCCTGGCCCACAAGGAAAATCAAAACAGACAACTAAACATCGTCCAAAGTAATCTAATTTTAAATTTCTGTGTTTGCTGAATGTCGCGTAAATGTACTTAAGGGCTATCTGCGCCAGCCGTTTCTACTTTTGTAGGGACTAACAGTCATTCTTATAACGCACCCACAATCCCAAATGATTGTGTATTTTTCTACTGTAACAGGAGGCGAACTACAGAACCTCGAATCTACAGTCCCTATCGGTAATCACTGGTCCACGCTCTGCCCAGCTCTAAATTAAAGATTCTGAAGAATCATCCACATTGCTATCATCGGCGTAATCCTCAGATTTCCGTCTGTACGGTTTTATCAAGTTTACAACTATAGTCGAGATGCAGCTTTCTGAACGTAATTTATCAAAATAATGCGTATGTTTTTAAAGAACGAGCATGTTAGGACACCTGATCTTCCAAAATACAGTTTGTGTGTATCGTTAATTAACTTCTTGTGTAATAAGAGCATACACAACGAATATATTTCTGTATCTAAAGATAATTAGTCATAGTTCCATCATCGGTAGAGCATCATCCTTGCAATATCGTTATCAAGACATAAAGTGAAGTTTCTACAGAAAATAATGAAAGACAGAAAAGAGAGAGAGAGAGAAAGAAGTGTAAACCTTTTTTTTTGTGAAGAAATAAAAAATGGAAGTTATGAAAAAACCGAATTTACCCCCCCAAAAAAAAATATGTAGTGCAATACCAGCCGTGACGGGCCCGGCATGGCCAGGTGGTTGTGGGGGGAGGGCTCGACTCGTCAAACATGCTCGCCCTTTCAGCCGTGGGGGCGTTATAATGTGACGGTCGATCCCACTATTCGTTGGTTAAAGAGTAGCCCAAGAGTTGGCGGTGGGTGGTGATGACTAGCTGCCTTTTCTCTAGTCTTACATTGCTAAATTAGGGACGGCTAGCGGAGATAACCCTCGTGTAGCTTTGCGCGAAATTAAAAACAAACCAAACTACGTGTGTGTGTGTACGTGTTTGAAAGAATGGAGTCCCAACTCTCTCCTGCCACTGGAGTCCTGGAGTCCCAACTCTCTCTCCTGCCACTGGAGTCCTGGAGTCCCAACTCTCTCTCCTGCCACTGAAGTCCTGGTGTCCCAACTCTCTCTCCTGCCACTGGAGTCCTGAACTCCCATCTCTCTCTCCTGCCACTGGAATCCTGGAGTCCCAACGCTCTCTCCTGCCACTGGAATCCTGGAGTCCCAACTCTCTCCTGCCACTGGAGTCCTGGAGTCCCAACTCTCTCTCCTGCCACTGAAGTCCTGGCTGGAGTCCCAACTCTCTCTCCTGCCACTGGAGTTCCAACTCTCTCTCCTGCCACTGGAGTCCTGGAGTCCCAACTCTCTCTCCTGCCACTGGAGTCCTGGAGTCTCAACTCTCTCTCTCCTGCCACTGGAGTCCTGGAGTCCCAACTCTCTCTCCTGCCACTGCTTTCTTATTTAAGTAAATAACCCCGGAACGACAAACTAAGTAACTGATTTCATATTGCCCGTAGTTTGTGAAACTTATATTCCCCCAAAGTAGTTTGACTGGGTGGTGGTGGTTCACGTACGACTTAAAACAAAGTTGACTGGGTGGTGGTGGTGGTTCACGTACGACTTAAAACAAAGTTGAATGGGAGAAGGGGAAGGTGAAGGTGCACGGCTGAGTCGATAAAAATACGGGCGGATACAAACAGCGATTAACGTTACTGAGAATAAGTACAAAAAAACTCTAAGGTATCTTTTATGACAGATATTGATATTTTGCGAGCTTCTCGTTTTGCGAACAACCCCGTTTCCTATCTTCGATATGACTTTAGAGAAAGAGATTAAGTCGTTTAATTTAATTATATTAGTGACTGATGCGATTTAAGCAGATTTAGAACGTCTACACAGTATTTAGTATGTCATTTTTTTAAATAGAAAACTGCTCCAGATTCGCAGACATAGTTATCACGAATATATATATTTTTGCATGATTAGCACTGAATATTACGCATGCGTCACGAGTAAAAGTGCGACATCCCTAAATTAATTATCAATGGTTAGTTTATTGAAGATTCCAGAGGGCGTGTTTATTTAGAATAAACACCTATTGAGAGACACGGTTTATTTATATAATTAGAACGTTCAAACAACTAGCTGGATAATGTATGTCTGTGTTCTGCCCACCACAGGTATCGAAACCCGCTTTCTAGCGTTGTAAGTTCGTAGACATATCGCTGCGCCACTGGGGAGCAAGCGCTAAGCAACGCAATGTAATACCTGCGTCCTGTCAATAGCAGGGATTGAAGCCGAATTTTGCTAATATAAACCCCTCAATCTTACCGCTGAACCACTGAGAGCTTTTTGGTAGTTATTAAATAAACCATACCAGTTAGTTATAGTTTGTTTGCTGTTTGTATTTGTGCTCTATCTCCCACGGGGTATCGAAACCCAGTTCTTAGCGTTAGTTAGTTTGTTTGTTTATTTTGGAATTTCGCGCAAAGCTACACGAGGGCTATCTGCGCTAGCCGTCCCTAATTTAGCAGTGTAAGACTAGAGGGAAGGCAGCTAGTCATCACCACCCACCGCCAACTCTTGGGCTACTCTTTTACCAACGAATAG
>NW_013669655.1:28315-34702 GCF_000517525.1 Limulus polyphemus
CACACCCCGGCTGACAAGGCGCGCATTATTGGTGGAATGCTGATTCGAACCCGCGACCCTCAGATTGTGAGTCGAGCGCCTTATCCACCTGGCCATGCCGGGCACTTTAGCGTTAGAATTGCTTGTTTGTAGTTAAGCACAAAGCTACACGATAGGCTATTTGTGCTCCGCACATCACGAGTATCGAAACTCTATTTTTAGCGTTGTAAGCCTGCAGACTCTCTCACACACACACATTTTATTACTGCTCGTTAAGAAAAAAAAACACTGAATGATTCAATTTAAAATTAAAGCTAATTCCTCAGAAGTCATATATTTTTTGATCCAATTGTCTTGTTTTGATGATCTTCTTTCATAGACATACACAGATTGAAAAAGATCCGTTTAAAAGATACCGCTTTTTACCCCCCCCCCCTCTTTTAGTTTTCCTGACAAGTGTCGCTTTTTAAAATCTTACTTGTAAGGTATGAGAAACTTCCTTCCCCTAAGTCACATCCTAAGTTAGGTATTACGATCCGAAACTAATTCTTTAATCCGGGGTAGGGGGATAGGGGGGGTAAGGTTAGACATCCACAAAATTAATTCTACTACTACTGAGGTAATTTATATCTGTGAGTAACTTTTTTTTTTTAATCAAGTGATACAACGAACAAAGAAACTAGCACAGGCAAGAATTTACACATACCAATATATATATATAAATATCCAATCATAATTGAGTTTAGTTTATTCTATCACAGTTGAGTTTAGTTTATCCAATCACAATTGAGTTTAGTTTATCCAATCATAATTGAGTTTAGTTTATCCAATCACAATTGAGTTTAGTTTATCCAATCACAATTGAGTTTAGTTTATCCAATCATAGTTGAGTTTAGTTTATCCAATCACAATTGAGTTTAGTTTATCCAATCATAGTTGAGTTTAGGTTATCCAATCACAATTGAGTTTAGGTTATCTAATCATAATTGAGTTTAGTTTATCCAATCATAATTGAGTTTAGTTTATATAATTAGAGAACCAGTCAGTTAAAAGACACGTAATATTCAAAACCACATCTCAAACTGTGGGCTGCCGGTGGAACGGTCAATCCCACTATTCGTTGGTAAAAGAGTAGCCCATGATTTGGCGGTGGGTGGTGATGACTAGCTGCCTTCCTTCTCCTTATTCACTGCTAAATTAAGGACGGCTAGCGCAGATAGCCCTCGTGTAACTTTGCGCAAAATTCAAAACAAACCAAGCCGGTGGGACAGCGATACATTTATGGACTTACAACGCTAAAATCCGGGATTCGATTCCTCGCAGTGGACACAGCAAATAGTCCAATGTGGCTTTACTCAATAACAAATCAACCTGTGTGTGTACTTACATTTATTTCATAAGAATTTTAAGTAGTGTAGCTGGAAGAGTTTGTTTGTTTGTAGTTCAGCACGATAGGCTATCTGTGCTCTGCCCACCACTGGTATCGAAACCCGGATTCTAGCGTCGTAAGTCCGCAGACATACCGCTGTGCCACTGGGGGGGCAGCTGGGAGAGAGAGAGAAAGAAGATTAAAAACAAACGACATTAACAAGAATGTATCGGTAATGTTTTCGACAAGGACGCGAGAACTGGAGCGCTATGAAGCGCTTTGCACGTGCTGATGTTATGAGATTCGTGTCGATTTGCACCGTTTATGTTCACACAGAGCTACTCGAGTGAGAATTGATTTTTTTTTAAGTTATCTAAATTCCGATATTTTCTGTCAGTCTTTTACTTTCAGAGACGTATTGTAAAACATTTGGTGCCAGTCATCACGGGAAAAATCGTGTTCTCAGTAGTGTTGGGTAGCATGATTGACTTTTTCGTTTCAAAGTCTCATTATAAGCCTGTCTTTTAAACATTGCAACAAGCCGGTTTAAGCATTTATTTATATTTAAATAAATAAACCAGCATCAATACGTGTTTAATTAGCATGTTTTTTTGTTTGTTTGTTTAAAGGTATAATTTTTTTTCATGGATTTTCAACGTCTCAGGGTCAAAGATTAAAGGTTCCGATCTATCGCATTTCTGAAAGACCAATTCTACAAAGATTCAGTATTTAGATGAGTAGTTTCGATTAAGGCACTTTTTACGTATTTATCTTTTTTTTTACCATATTAACTGTTAATCTTTTGAAACACGCTACTCCCGAGCCCAGAGATGTCAAATCTGTTTGTCTGATATTAATTATACTAAGTTCGTTGCGTCAGTATACCATTAGCAGCTCGCCAACAGAAACAAATTGTCTCATTAATCTATAGTTATTCTATGTAATATCCATCATTTGGAGCAACTTTCGTAAAGCCCTCGTGTAGCTTTGCACGAAATTCAAAACAAATTAAACCGAACGTGCCTGGCGTGACCTCGACTGACAATCTGCGGGTTGCAGGCTCGAAACCTCTCAGTGAACATGCTCTCCCTTTCCATCTCGAGAGTGAGTGTTATAAGGTCACGGCCAATTCTACTATTCGCTTAGAGTGGTCCAAGTGTTGGTGGTGGGTGGTGTTGACTAGCTACCTTTCGTCTGGTCTAAAATTAAAGACTGCTAGCGCAGTTAGCCATCAAGTAATTTTCCGCGAAATTCAACAAACAAATAAAATTTAGCGAACGTCCTCACGGTGATAAATAAAACATCAAAATACTACTCGCAAAACATGCAAAAGTCTTTGTGATATCTTTTACACCTGCACATGAATCATCACAGTAGCTCCTGTATTATTAAACATTCCTTGAAGCGAACATGTGTTCTGGAATTATGGATTTTTGTAGTCTGAAAGGCACATATCAGAATACCAACAACCAGTTTTAAAACTGACAGAATTTTAAGGCTTTTCGAGCGTATTCTGAAACTGACGAGCTCGCTAAGTAAGACGGGCCATCCCAAAACAAACGATATTGATGTTTAGCTCATGGAACTCTGTCAATGTAAAATAGTCTAACGAAAGACTGACTACACACAGCACTCGCGTATGCGACAGTAACGTCGTTACACGTTTTTAACACAGTAAGGTCGTTACACGTTTTTAACACAGTAACGTCGTTACACGTTTTTAACACAGTAACGTCGTTACACGTTTTTAACACAGTAACGTCGTTACACGTTTTTAACACAGTAAGGTCGTTACACGTTTTTAACACAGTAACGTCGTTACACGTTTTTAACACAGTAACGTCGTTACACGTTTTTAACGTATGGAAAATTTACTTTATAATGCTCAGCAGTAATGGTCGAAATGGCTTTAAGTGTTCTAGAATGGATTAAGTAAGTCACGTGCTCCACCATGACAGTTCTAGAACGGATTAAGTAGGTCACGTGCTCCACCATGACAGTTCTAGAACGGATTAAGTAGGTCACGTGCTCCACCATGACATTTCTAGAACGGATTAAGCAGGTCACGTGCTCTACATGACAGTTCTAGAACTGATTAAGTAGGTCACGTGCTCCATCATGACATTCTAGAATGGATTAAGTAGGTCACGTGCTCCATCATGACAGTTCTAGAACAGATTAAGTAGGTCACGTGCTCCACCATGACAATTCTTTAGCTGGAGACAGTTAGTGCTAATCAACATATTGAACAGGTTTTCCAAAACCGTACCTAAAAACAGAATAAAACGACGGAAAGAAGTGGGTTTATGGGATCAACAGAAATTTCATCAAAAAATAAATAAATGTCCACTTTAATTAAAAGGCGTTAGGGGGTTACGTGTCAATCGTACGGGAACGATGACGACTTTTATCGTTACCATTTCATTGAATCACTGTCATCTACGTGGTTACGTGTCAACGCACGGGAACGATGACGACTTTTATCGTTACCATTTCATTGAATCACTGTCATCTACGTGGTTACGTGTCAACCGCACGGGAACGATGACGACTTTTATCGTTACCATTTCATTGCGTCACTGTCATCTACGTGGTTACGTGTCAACCGTACGAGAACGATGAAAAGCTCTAATATCATTATTTCTTTGTGCTAATTTGATATAAAAATATAAAAAAAAGGAGCAACCAGAAATTAATTTCTAAAAGTAGTTATTTCGTGCATTTGAATATGTAACGTTAATTGGAACTTTCCAAACGACATGCCTACTCTAATTCATTCTTTTTTTATTATTATTCATAACATATCTTTAAGCCCTTCAAAACTTTAAAAGGTTTTGCCCATCGTGCTTGCTAAACGTGAGAGATTTTTACAGATATACGAGTAGAATAAAGACGATTTAATTGGGACAGAAACGAGTAATTCAGCCAGCACGACAACAGGAAAACTGACGACCGTCCTATAAACTACGCTACTGATTGTCGGTTTTCATATTTATTTACTGAAAAATATCATCTAGTCCAAGGAGAATTTCCAAACTCATTTGTTTGCATTGAATCTCTCTACACAATCTCAGAGAAAATGCAGTAAATCGGATTTCAGTTCATTTTAACTTTAAGCATTAGCAGTGAGTTTTTAAAAATATAAATTCTCATTAGTGTGGTTGTAAATGGTTTATTATATTGTTTAGCAAAATAGATTTCATTAAAATCCCTCTCGCCAAAGCCACGGAAAACCATGCTATAAAATGTTATTATGAAATTGAACGTAAATCTCCGTGAAGAACGAAAAGCAGCTTGTCATTTGTTATTTGGAAAATGCGTGGGTTTGCATATTTATTTGTACATTTTTGTGTTTAAACGTGTACAACAAGTTTTATTTATTTCCGTATGAAGCCAGACTAATTGATGATTCCGTTTTGGAAGCGCATAAAACGATGCTGAGATCAAGTAATTTAACATAAACCGATAGGAATGACGAAGTAAAGTTCTGTCTATGGATTGAGTGTTGATGGAGTGGCGTATTGTGAAACCTGATAAACACGCGTAGAGAACAAACTCCATACAAACACTGATGTGTTCATGGAGTGGTGTATTGTGAAACCTGATAAACACGCGTAGAGAACAAACTCCATACAAACACTGATGTGTTCATGGAGTGGTGTATTGTGAAACCTGATATACACGCGCAGAAAACAAACTCCATACAAACACTGATGTGTTGATGGAGTGGCGTATTGTGAAACCTGATAAACACGCGCAGAGAACAAACTCCATACAAACACTGTGAACAAAGAAAAACACTGAGTGTTGATGGAGTGGCGTATTGTGAAACCTGATAAACACGCGCAGAGAACAAACTCCATACAAACACTGTGAACAAAGAAAAACACTGAGTGTTGATGGAGTGGCGTATTGTGAAACCCGATAAACACGCGTAGAGAACAAACTCCATACAAACACTGTGAACAAAGAAAAACACTGAGTGTTGATTGAGTGGTGTATTGTGAAACGTGACGATGGAGTGGTGTATTGTGAAACCCGATAAACACGCGTAGAGGACAAACTTTATATACACAATTGAATTAACGGAAAAAAACTGAATGCTGGACATGTGAAGCCTAACCAATACGCTTAGAAGACAGACTTCATAGCGAAACTTCGTATTCAACAACTTCATAAGCTAAGCGTTAAAAAAAAAAAAAAGGATGATTCCAAATGAAGAACATTAAATACATTGGGTTATTGAAAGACAAAGGAGGTACCTTGGACATGACGTTTACCAATTAATTCTGAAGATATTACACTGTTTGTTGCAGAATTTCGTGACATGCTATTAAAAAACAAAAGCTTTCTTTACATAACGTCTTATTGCCAGCAGCAACCGTTAATCTATTGTCTTCCACGAATACAGAATTGCAAGTTTCGTACACATACATACATACACGCACCCGAGGATGGGGCACAAGTTTCTACTGTCTGAATCTACGTCGCTAAACGTGATGGATCAGTAAAGATAGAAATTTAGCTAGGTATGAAAATTACCGTGCAATAATCAAACCATTAGGGTTCTTTTTTTACAGAAAATGGCCCACAAAACGTAGCAGTAGTGATAGGTTCGTCTCCGAAGAAGAGGGTCAATATTTTCCCAAAGGTTCTTTTTTTTTTTACTCATCATTTGATTCGGTTTTTGTTTTTTTTTATATAAAGTCAATTTATGCAAAACAACCAAGTATCTTTTTCCTCCATACACAATCTTCATAATTCCCGGTGTTCATTCAGATTCGAAAGGAGACGTTTATTAACCGCTAATCCGTCAAACAAAGTCTTTATAATCCAAGGTTGATGCTACAATCCAGAGATAATTAGGCTTCTATCATTACAGTCTTGAGTCTAATCTTGAGTCTAAAGACACGTAACTAGAAACTAACCCTGTTATTTAAGGTGGTTATCTGTTCTCTTTCTCCATTCCAACGAGGGTTTATCTTTTGTCTAAATCTGGTTATCGAGAAAGTTAACCCTTGCAGACGTTTCAAGTACAG